>NC_134278.1:11825571-11940571 GCF_949628215.1 Phalacrocorax aristotelis
CTCTGTAAAACATGTGGCATAGGCATAATCTACAGCAAAATGATGTGATGTCCAGGCTCTGCTGGCATTCCACTTGAGCGTCCCAATTCACACTGGTCTGTGTCTCATAGGCCCATTCTGAGCTCGTGTCACCAAAACCTTGGGTTTCTGTGGGGTCATTAAATCCTTACTCAATTTCCAGCAGATATGGGAATTGTATGTGGGTGAATGCAACGAACACAAATCATTCCAGCCACCCTTGTATTAAATGAACTTTTTTAAGAACGTGGTTTTGACCTGATAGAATATAATGGTTTCAAGGGAACCATATAGCCATTACAATCCATCATATAAATGAATACTTAGGGACACCTAAATCCAAAGATTATTTGACCGTTATACATATACTTGCACAAAGCAAGCTGGAGGATAGACCCCTCAAATCTGCAGCGAAAACATCTGTACTTTTAGGAAATTCTTCTTAAATATGAGCACATACATGAACTTTCTCAGATTTCCAAATGATCAGGTCATTTTAAATCAAACTGAACCCCAGCATCAAATTACATTTTGGATGTATTGCTAGCAAATTATCAGTTTAGAAAAGCGAAGCATTTTAGAATGATAAAGGATATTTTATATGACCAGTTCTGATCGTGGATTCTGGCTTCTCTATAACCTGATGGGTTTTCATGTGTTATTAATTATTGTGTACTGTACTCCTTTAATATCTATGGCAGATACTGTAAAGCTGAGGAAAAGCAAGCAATATAAAATACAAAAAAAGTCCTCCAAACCCTGCTTTCGCTTCCTTTTGTTGCTCTCTTGTAATGTAAAAACAGATAAATGGTTTCCTCTTTCAAATACAACAAAAAGAAATGACTCCTGGGAGGAGCCCTGGGATGCCAAGTTTGAGCCTGGATTGAATTTTTATGACCACTGTAAAAACTCCTGAAAATAGGAAATTATAATGGAAATGCTGACTCTCGCTGCAGCAGTGTGAGCAGCACCACCACGGCATTATTGGTGATCTAAAGGGGCTGGAAGTTAAAGTGGAATCATTTACACAACCGACTTCACACCACTTCGCAAACAAGGGGGGTGTGTATGGGGGGCGGGGGAGCTCTTGCACTTAATTAGTTGCTTGCAAAATCCATTGTGCTTCTTGAAGAAGACAAATCCCCTATCGCTCTATTCCGTGCTCTGGATTTTCTTTTCCAGTCCGCAAGAGCTGCTGGCGGAGGTCTGCCTCGGCCGGCTGAGCAGCCGGCGGAGCGGCCGGGGCGGGGGCCGCGCCATGCCCCGGCCCCTCGGGTCCCGCGGGGCGCCCCGCTGCGGCAGCTGGCTGGCGGGGGGCAGCGGCCTATTGCAGCCTGGGTCACGCCTCAGCTCCGCACTGAGAGTCAAGCAAACGATTTCCCCCTCGCTAACAAAATGGAGATGCTCCAAAGTTTGGCTTTTATTTTCAGGAAGCCCTAGAAGCAGAAGTTTTTTTAAAAAAAAAACAACAGGCAAAAGTGGGCAGAACAACCTTACATCCATCTCTGCGCCGACTTTGGTTCGGGGGGATGGGGGCGGGAGCCGCTATCAGAAGAGCATTTACTCGCACCGCGGGAGCGGTTTCCACCCGTGTCGTTTGCCGCTATTCTTCCGTCTCCTGTCATTAGCAGCTATTAAAATAATAGGGCTACGCGGGACCTGAGGGGGGAACGAGGGGCCGGGAGGGAGCGGGGCGGTTTCGGGACAGGGGTGCGGAGCGCCCGCCGCCCCCCGCGCTCCCCCCTGCGCTTCGGGCTCAGCCCCGAGGGGCTCGTTCCCCTTCCTGGCCCTTCCTGGCTCTCCCTTTCCATCTGAGGCCCGGGTTATCTCGGGGGGGGACGACGGTCAGAGCCCGCACACTCTAATCCTTCACCGCGGTCAACACCAAAACGGCGGGAAGAGGAAAAACTGGGCAAAGCAAAGCAATGGGGAAAAAAAAAATTATATATATATATATATATATAGGTAGCCCCCAGGCGCCACTGATAGCCAGGGGGCTGTCTCGGGGACACCTTGCCCGGGGAGGCATGAGGGCCGGGGGGGAGGCTGCAGTGCACTTGTGCCTACTCTTTCCCGCGTCTCTGCCCGGGGCTGGCTCCGTCCCTCCCAGGGAAGCTCCGGGAGCCGAGAGGCTTCGGAAGCGCCGCCGAGCAGAGCCGCCTGCTCTGCCCTGCTCCCCGCTCCCTTCCCCCGGGAGCTTTGGGAACTGCAGGGCTGCCGACCGGAGGCAGCTTTGACCAGCCGTCCCCCACCCACTGCCGCGTTGCGGGGGGCCACATGTTTGCTGGAGTCCGGGCGGCGATGCAGCCCTTGAAATCCGCCGAGCAAACAAACATCTCCACCCTGCCCCGCCGGACCCGCTGCTCCTCGCAACCCCGGCGAGGCGCCTGCGGCTGATGCTTCGCAAGTGGCAGGGTTGTTTCTCCTCAATAAAAGAATTTTCGAGGGACAAACGCCGTTCCCCGGTGGGGAGAGAGTCCCAGGGAAGCAAAAGAGAGTGTTATCCTGCACACGGCTGCGGGATGGGGCCGGCAATCGTTATTCTGCAAAGGTTAAGCGGGTCCCGAAGGGGAAGCCGGGCGCCCCAGCTGAGGGAAGGAGAGGGACAGCAGTCAGCCTGTGCAGCCCCCTCCCAGCAGACGTGTAGGTGCAGCCAGGGCTGCCCGGCATCCACGCGAGTTTAAACCGGCGGGGGAGCCGCCCCCGGTACCTGCGCTGCGCAGGATTAGCCCTTGAACGCAAAACTCGTTAGGGACGAGGTGCCAGGCGCAGCGGGCTCCCTACGGGAGGGAAGGAGAAATGCCCTCAGATGCGCTCCCCAAGTCCGCTCCACGGGAGGGGCACGAAGCCGCCCCCCGGGCAGGGGCAGGGGCAGGGGCACCGGCCCCGGCGCGGCGAGGCGAGGCGGGAGCGCTCGGCGGCGGCCCCGGCGCTGCGGGCGCGGAGCGGGGCGGCGGCCCCGGTGTGGCGGGCGGCCGGCGCTGTCCGCGATGCTGCTCCCCGAAAAAAGGGGGGCACAGCCCGCGGGGGGGCCTTCGCCTCGCAGATACGTGGGACAGGACGGGGAAGGTTTTGGGAAGGGGATACAGGTGGGAAATAGAGGTGGGGCTCCGACCTCCCCAAGCACCCCGCAGATCTCTCGAAGCGAATTGGGTTTCGCTGTCACGTCTAAATCCTACAAACGTGGCTGGCTTTGGGAGCAGATGCCTTCACTTTTTACGAGTCTCTTGAAGTCGTAACATTCCTAATCGACAGCAGATCTTCGTGGAAAAGCGCAGCGTATTCCCTGCGTGTCAGTGCTAATAGTGGTTTTGTATCCCGTTCCCGGTATTAGGTTCCCCACCGTTACAAGTTGACATAATGCAAATTAGCAAGGGACATCATAAAAATCCGTCTGAGAATAAAGGTTTTGGAACAGCATACCCTTCATAACTTAAAGACCAGATATTTAAACCAAATGCACTTAACAAGACAGTTAACCTGAAACTTCAGTTCAGTCGCCAGTGGGTTGACAAGTCCAAATATTTTTTATTTTTTAACAAATACGTAAATACCAGGCTATACGTTATCCAGGCAGCTTTCAGCTGCAGCTTCCAGTAATACTCTGGGGTGGAATAATACCCCAACGACCCGCTTTGATTATAAACTATTTTCGCGTGGGAATCAGTTTCTCTGTCTCCCTCCCCCCTAGACGCTGAGATCTTTTACTGCCTTTTATTTCGATGTTTAAGTATTTATTCCGGAATGATGGGTTTTGTAATTGGAACTGCAATTTCTTTTTTGTACCCTTGAAGACAGCACGTGCAGGTATCAGTGCCGTTGTTGTGTTTATCATCTCAATTAATCGGCTACTTCTCTAAAGAGAATCGTGATTTTTGTTTTATTAATGCACGCACCCACCCCCAGCTGTACCAAGATTCTTCCTCTGGGAAAAGAGAAATCTCCAGTTAGAAGAGCGTATCTCCAGTCCGTTTCTTGGTTTAGGGACACTTGGGGATCCCACATTCGTGTTCTGACAACAGGACTTGAAAACTATTTTTGCAAATGCAAACTCATTCGAAGGCATCAACTTACAGCATCGAGCTCAGGATCGCACTCTCGACATTTCGACCCCCAGAACAGGAATAAAAGTGCTAGGTTTGGGCTTTAGGAGTTTTGGGTTTTTTTGGTGTGGGTTTTGTTTTGTTTTGTTTTGTTTTTTTAGGTAGGGGGAAGTAATAAGAAAGAAAGAGAGAAAGAAAGAAACTAGCAGCACGAAATGAGAGAGAACTGAAGAAGCCGGGATGGGAGAACGTCTTTGCTTTGCCTGTGCCTCATAAAAATGCCACTCGTTCGCAAAAGAAGGGGAAGAAAATCTCCTCGCCTGCCCAGAGCAGTGAGCAGTGCTGGACCCCAGAACTAAGGATGTTTTGGGGATGGAATGGCATCGCTAGGGCTTCCTTCGCCACGCTGCGGTCGTGTCCGCGAACGCTTATTGTGCAGGATGATCACGCAGTGTTTTATTGTTGCTGTTTTGTTGATGTTTTATTTATTTGTTTGTTTGCTTTTCCTTCGGAGGTGGGCAAAAATCAGTGTAACAATGGCAGTGACACGAACAGTAAAAAAAGCACATGCGTGTCCCTGAGGACGGTACCATGTTATCCTGACGGCTCTGTCTTCCCCAGGGTATTGTATTTCCCTGGTTCCTCGGGACGATGTAATACACCCAAGCAATTTTTCCCCCCTTCACGGATCTAAAGGAGTGTGAATGGATGGATGAATAGAAAAACAAATAAGCAAGGAGATTATGGCCTCAGGATTAATTATAAAGCAGTTTTAACCTTTTTCTTTCGAGGGTTGTTTTGCTTTGCCTGCTTCGCCCGGGTAGTTTGCCTCCCGCCGGACCCAAGCCGGGCTTTGAGGCTCCCGACCCGCGGGGGATCCGCGGGGCTCCTCACGCCGCAGAACCCCGCCCGGGGTGCGGGGAGAGACCGTCTCGGGCCGCGAGAGGAGGGACGGGAGGAAGGCACCGAGGTCAGGAGAGCTGGGGCGTAAAGTGGGGACCGGGAGGGATGCTGCGGCGGGAGAGAGAAGCGGCTCTAAGTCGGCAGCGGACCCCTCACAGGTAAGCGGCTCCTGGGATCCTCTCGGAGGATCTTCTCAGGGAGGGAGAACAACTTGCGATCCCCAGATCCTCCCGGAGGGAGCAGATCCCTCCCTCCATCCTCCCCCCACTGTTTTTTTCTGCCTTTCTCCCCCTCCCTCTCTGGGCAGGTCCCGGTGCGCCCTGTCCCGCGGCTCGGCGGGGCCAGCCGGGAGCGGTGCGGTGCGGTGCGGTGCGGAGCGATGCGGTGCGGTGCGGAGCGGAGCGGAGCGGAGCGGCGGGCCGGCGCAGGCAGCGCGGCCGCGCAGCGCAGCCGGGGGAGCCGCCGCTCCGCCACCGGCGCCGCAGTGGGACACACACCCCCCACAACGGCCCCCACGGGAGGCCGCTCCGCCGCGGGGGGCCGCGCGTAGCGGGCCCCGGGGAGATGCCCCGGGGGAGGCTGCGGGAGCCGGGCGGGGGGGCGAGATCGCACACTTGCGGGCTGCGAGCCCCGGGCTGCTGCGCCTCCAGGAGAAGCGGGTTGAAAAGTTGGTTCTTCCCAGCCAGAAACTTTCTCCCTGCGTGCGCATGCCCGGAGTCTGGTGGGAGGTTGAGGGGGGAGCTGGGAGGGGGGGTTGAAATAAGGAGGAGGCTGGAGGGAAGGGATCGGTTCAGTCTGAGCTCGGCTGCTCCCGGGCGCGTTTGCACTCCGGCTCACGCAGGCGGCGCCGGGAGCAGCAGCAGCAGGAGGAGGAGGAGAGGGCGACGGCAGCAGCAGCAGCAGCAGCAGCAGGGCAGCACCTCTGTCTCCATCAGCCAGAGCACCTGGACACCTGGCCCCGCTGCTCTCTCGGATCTGCCTGTACCCTCTGGAGGAGCAGTGGGGTGGGGTGGGGAGAGCGCTGTGCCCCCCAGGGCCAGCACAGAAACTGACCGAGCCCGACCTCTTTTTTTTTTCTTTTTTTTTTTTTCCCCTTTTTTTTTCTTTTTTTTTTTTTTTCCTAGTATTTTGTTTCACCAGCTCCAATTTAGCCCAGGATCTTTTAACTGCTGCCAGCGGTGGAGCACAGATCGGGATTAGGTAAATAAAAAGAACAACTCATTTTGTTTGGTTTTTGTTTTGCCAAGCTTCGGAAGTTGGGGATATCGATCCAAACACCTCCTTTTCTCTCCCTCCTTTCTTTCTTTCCCCCCCATCCCCTCCCACCACCCCCTGGCTGGTGCAGAAGAAGCGGGGAAATAGTGGCTTCCGTGAGGAGGACTGTTCTCCTCGGGGCGGGCGGGGGGCTGGGGGAAGCCTTCACATGGCGCTCGGATATTTTGATGCTATTTAAAGATTTGTCTTCCCCTTTCAAAGTTGTTTATCCCCCCTTGCGGAGAAGCTGTGTTTTTAACCCGAGCTAAAAATGACACATGCGAGCTGCAAAGCAGAAGCCTGAATGTCCTTTATGGACTTGAACGTGCAGCTTCTCTCCTCTCTACTCTTTCTTTTTCTTTCCTTTTCTTTCTTTCTTTCTTCCTCCCTTTCTTTCTTTCTTTCTCTCCTACTCTATTTTTAGTGTTCTAGGGTCCGAGAAGCCTTCTCTGTTTCCTCCCAAGGCCGTAACTGAAATCAATCCGGTGTTTATATATTTGTCTGAATGGATCAAAACAAGTTCAGCGTACGGAGAGGCTGAGCTTCTCCCGTGGCCGAGCCTGTGAAGTGTCAGTGCAAAGCCGAGGATTAGGGTGTAGTTGTTGTAGTTGGCTTCTGGGAGGGAAACTGTAAAAATAGAGCGCTTTGGAGACGGCCGTAGTGCTGCGGCAGTTGTCCGGTAACAGGCGAGCGGGGCGGGAGGGCCAGAGCCCTGTCCCGGGCAGGTGCACAGTAGGTCCAGTTTAGTAAGTCCGAAGCCAAGCCCTAGAGCAGCGCCGAGCTCGGGGCCAGGGGAGTGAGAACGCTCTGCGCGGCCCCGCGGCGGAGCTCGGCTGCGGGAGCACGCCCGGGGACGGCGCCGCCGGGGTCGGCCAGGCCCGGGGGCGCGCCTCGGGGCCCCGCGGGGGGGCTGCCCCCAAGGTTTTGCTCCCCACCCTTGGCCGTGCCTGCTGGGGCCGCGGCCGTGGGAGGCGAGGGGTGCGGAGGGAAGGGACCCTTGCCGCCGGGGAGAGGGAGGGCGGTTATTCGTGCGCGGGGGGAGGCACTGGGGGTTTCTCCAGGGAGGAGAGGATTAATCTTGCGCTGGGGGCCTTTCTACACCTGAGGGGATTAAAAAGAAACCCAAACCCACATAGAAAACCCCCAAACCAGCCTGAATCTTCTGCATGGAGAGGACCGAGGAGCCTGGTCCCTGCGGCTGGCCCGCCGGCACCCACCCGCGCCCGCCTCCCGCGGGGCCGCGCTCCCGCCCGCGGTGCCTCTGTCCCACCAGGATCCGGACCCGGGGACTTTTTTGCTGTTGTTGTTTCGGATAAAGGCTGCCCCGGGCAGCGTAGCGATCGCTGGTGCAGTCTGTTGTTGTTGTTATTATTATTGCGAGACGAAAATAAATCCGCCGTGTTGACCCGCATTCGCAACGGTGGTCTGGAGAAACTTGTCAGCACTGATTTCGTGATAAAATGTGAATGATGATTTTATAAGGATCGAGCGGAGGTATCCAAGGCACATGCTGACTGAGTCCTTCCAGTCCTCATTAATGTTAGCAATTAACTCTTTCACGCTCAATTAGCCCCGAATAAACCTGCTTTAATAGATTCTGCACACTTCATTAATACTCTGAATAAATCTGTGCTGAACAATGCACTTTATTCCTCAAGAGCACCACGCTCCAATAATACGGAGCGAAAGGGCAATTTTATTCCTTTTCCAGTTAGTTTCCCAAACACAGATAAATTGTAAGCCCTATTTCCTCGCTTAAACTGATAGGAAGGAAAAATCTCGTCTCCTCAAAGGGGACAAAATAAGCAGCCGACCTGGGGCAAAATGTCGCACACCGATGCGATGCGGCCGAAAGAACAGGGCTACCAGACTTTAAAGGACTCAGGCAAGGCAAGGGAACTTATTTTTGACAGATGAACCTGATCGCTGTAGTTCGAGACTATCGCAAGAATGCAGCATTTTATGTCCGCTACTTTATCATGTTTGTAAAAATAAGCAACGTTCTCAGGGTAATTTACCTCCTCCATTCTTCCATGTGGAACTAATTAGCAAACCTCATTATTTATGAGTCAGGTATTTAATGTAACAAATATCCCTTTCAAAGGACACATCGGAAATTGATAATTCAAAGTAGAAAGGAAAAATACCGACTAGCCACAAGTTTACTTAAAAATCCATTTTATTTCGCCCCTCACTATGATACCAGCAAAAAGCCTGGTGGATTTTTCTTTTTCTCTCTCTCTCTTTTTTTTTTTTTTTTTTTTTTTTTCCCCCACGTATAGGGGAGGTAGAATTTAATCTGGAAGGTTAAGATTACAATGGTCTTAAAACAATGGCAAGTGAACAATAGCATTACCATATCTTCAAGCAGGACAAAGGGTAAGAAAGCTGGAGACAGATGTAGTCTTTCAAGTTTATGATCCTATTTTGCAGGGTAAATTTATCTTGGCATGAGTGGGTTTTGTTTCAGTCAGAACACAAGCGGTTTGTTCTTAATTACTCACCGAGCTAGTTTGTGTTAAAAAAAGAAAACCCCGCACAGTTTCATTGTGATGGGGGAATTCAAGCAGAGAACTCGCGGGGTCTTCTTCTGTAAAAAAAATAAAAATAAAATAAAATAAAAAAGAAGCCCCGATAACGATCTGTTTACATGAAACAGAATTAAAGGTGGAGGTGACACCGAAATCAAAGAAACATTGATCTCTCTGCGGGCAAGCGGGAGAGCGGAGAGTTACTGCGCTGTGAAACGTGTTGGCTTTGATGTCCCGGAGAGAGGGGACATCTTTATGAAATACTCTGCTCTTCATCTATATTTTTGACTATCCCGGTCGCGCAGAGCAGAAGTGTAGCTTACATTTCTGGAGAAGTGCCAACAAACTTGTAGTAACGTGAACACTCCGCTCCCACCTCCGCTTTTCTTTTTTTTTTTTTTCTTTCTCTTTTTCTTTTTTCTTTTTCCCTTGTTTTATTTCTTTTTCTTTTCTTTTCTTTTCCAAAAAATAATAGAACTGCTCACAAAAAAAAAAAAAAAGAAAAACAACCAACCCCAAAACAAAAAATTAAAACAAAAACCAAAACCCGCAGTGCAATGGATGCTATTACGACCCGACTATATTTCTCCTTGGTTTCTGCCCTCTCCTTCATTTGGGAAATTGAAAGAGAATTTTTAAAATGTTGTAGAGCAAGAATTTACCCAGATTGACATAGTAGATGTTTGCTTATATATTCCATATTAAATGTTTTCTAAGGTTGATAAGAAAGAAAGAGGATAAGCTCAGAAATTAACTCAGTTTGCAAAAGCATGTTTCATGCTTGAGAGAACTAGGGATACCTAGACAGGAAAACAGACACAGAGCCATTGTGACAGGCAGAAAGAGTCATTTCAGGTACATGGAAAAGAGTGTTTTCCACGCACTTTGTTCTTGGCGTCATCGATTGAGGCATTTGTGCTGCGAGGTGGACACACCTGGTGTATGGCCAGCACTGACAAAAAGAAAAGCATTTCCCCAGTAGAACAACAAAACAGCCTGGTTGGTTCATCGGCCCTAAATAGTTAAAAAAAGAAGGGAAAAAAAAAAAAAGAAGAGAGGGAGGAGAATGCAATGTGTGCATTCCTCAATCAGCCACTATCCAAAATGTGTCCAATTAAAAAAGGCAAAATGACACAATCTCGTATTCTGGGTCATTGCGATGGAATTCCTCTAAGGTTTGAGTCTTTCTTCCTGCTGCTGATTTATGTAAAGCGATGTGAAAGGTGGACCCGGTGTATAGAGCTGCTCAGAGCAAGCTTCTCCCTCTCACACCCTCCCAGCCGCAGCTCATCGGTCCAGGCAACAAGCCCACATATAAATCAGATTTGTTTCCCTGCTCTTTAGACCTCTTCCGCCACCATTTTCCACCCTCCCAGCCCTCCAGGCCAGAGGGACAATTACTGCTCTGCAGTGCTTGGCTGCCTCCTTTTCCCCAAAGGGGCTTTGCTCTTTACGTGGGGATGGACTGACCCTCCAGGCCAAGAGCTGTGAGGGTCCTGCCCTGACCCTGTGGGGATCTTGTGGGGATCCTATGGTGACTCAGCAGGAACCCCATGGGTTCTTATGGGCACCTTGTGTGGATCCTGTGGGAACCTGTGGGATCTTATGAGCACCCTGCAGGGACTCTACGGGGACCCTATGGGGATCCTGCAGGAAAGCAGCCCCACCGAGGGCAAACCCCAGAGACTGCTTGTGGGAAGGCAAGTGCAAGCTGTGGGCTGCGGAGTAAGGAGGAGGCTCCCTGGATGCAGGGACATGATGCCTCCAAAAGCCGTGGGTGCTCTCCTGCACCCGCAAAGAGCGGAAGCTGCGTCCCCACCACCAACCCTCGGTGGTCTGCAAATTCAGACCTGACAGCAGTAGGTCTGAATTTGCAGGCAGGGCCAGATGCGCCTTGATGCTGCTGCCTGGCAGTATTTTCCCCTCCACCTTGTGGGGTGAAAAGGGTAGGGATCTGGCCCAGAGAAGAGGCTGGGGGCTTGTCGGGACCCTGAAACACACAGAAAAGTGGTGGCACCCAACCCAGGGACGGGCTGTGGCCCTGCAGCTGGTGGACTGGCTGTCCTCATGGGAAGGGTCCCTCCAGCCCTCACCTTTTCCCCTTTGGATGGGTTCTAATTAAGTGATTGCCTAAATTAGGATGTGGGCTTGAAGCCAGGCACTTCCCCCTGGGGTGAGCAAGTGGCACGTCAGACTTGTCACCTGGATTGTTTTTGCAGTGCATAAGGGAGGGCTGTGGGCTGTTCCCATCCCTCTCCCCCCGCAGAAAAATGGGGATTTTCTTTTTTTTCAATGAGGGGGGACGTGCAGTTCTGAGCACCCAATGGCCTCCGTCAGCCCAGAGGCAGAGGCTTGTCTGAGGCCAGACCTCAGGGAGGTGAGTGAACCAGGGACAGTCAGCTCTCTACGCTCCCTCCCCACACCACCTCAAGGGTCGGGGCTAAAGGCAGTTTTTGTGGACAGATGTAGTGGGCGGTATCCCACCATTTTCTAAAGGCTGAGGACGCTCAGGAATGGATTTTAAAATACACAGGAGAAACCTCAGCTTTGTAGGTCAAAATGGCACCTCTTCACTGTCCCTGTGCAGAGGGTCATGGGAGGTCTACCTGGCACAGGAATGCTGTTGTGGGGGTGAATGACTGTGGACAGGGTACAACTGTTGTGTGCGAGGGATGGGGAGAGAGAGAAGCTGGAGACCTGTGGGGATACACTCGCTGCCAGGAGCTGGTCAGGCGTCTCTAAGTCCAAGTCAGTCTCCTCCCATGGCTTTGGAAAAGGGCATTAATGAGGAGTGAGGTGAGAAATTAACTCTGCTTTTATCTATGTATAAATGCACCTTTCCCTCTTCCCCTCTTCATCTTTATTTTCCAGATCTTTTCCTCCCCTATTCCCAAGATCCTCCTCCTGAGTGGCCACCATGGGAAGTAAGACCCTGCCGGCCCCAGTGCCTATCCATCCTTCCCTCCAGCTCACCAACTACTCCTTCCTGCAAGCATTCAACGGGCTGCCCGCCGTGCCCTCTGACCACCTCTCCAACCTCTACGGCTTCAGCGCCCTGCACGCCGTACACCTGCACCAGTGGACTTTGGGGTACCCGGCCATGCATCTGCCCCGCTCCTCCTTCTCCAAGGTGCCCAGCGTGTCAAGCCTGGTGGATGCACGGTTCCAGCTGCCGACATTCCCACTCTTCCCACATGTCATCCAGCCCAAGCAAGAGGCCACCAATGTGACCTTAAAAGCCAAACCCCGCTTCGACTTTGCCAACTTAGCAGTGGCTGCCACACAAGAGGACCACTCTAAACTGGGACAGGCAGACAGTCAGGGCTCACCCCCAGGGCTGGGGTCTTTGCTTGAGGTGACTAAACTCTCTCCAGAGAAGAAACCGACACGGGGAAGGTTACCATCCAAAACCAAGAAGGAGTTCGTGTGTAAATTCTGCGGCAGGCACTTCACCAAGTCCTACAACCTTTTGATTCATGAAAGAACCCACACCGATGAACGGCCCTACACGTGTGACATCTGCCACAAGGCCTTCAGAAGACAGGATCACCTGAGGGATCACAGGTAACAATTCTTCTCCTGTCCTTTTTTCCTTGTGTATCTGTAGTCTCCCGATTACACACCTACACTCACGAAGGTGCTTGTAAGAAAAGTCATATCCCTGGCCAGCCAGCAGTGTTCCCTCTAGGTTTTCCTTTCTCTGCTGCTGGTGGATAAGCCCAGGTAACTTACTTCAGAAAACAGGCCACAAAAATGACTTGTACAGCCTCCTTCTTAGCTTCCACAGACATTTTCGCCCTCTATTTGCATCTTCTTGGGTCCTCTGCCTTTGTGATCATTTAGAAGTGCCATGAAGACATACAGCCTGGTGATCTAAAGTCACAGAAGTTGCTCTTTATCCCTAAGAAAGGCACCCTTGTAGCCTCCAACACCCCACCTTCTTCTTGCACACACACATACGGGTGATCGCCCGAGTGCCGCACTCCAGCGCTCTTGGTCTCGGCAGTAGGTGTAAAAAGCTCTAGCGTGCTCTCCATCAGGTAGGTCACTGCTGAGTTCAGGCCGGTTATTTCTGACATCTTGATTGTTTTTCTCTCCCTAGATATATCCATTCTAAAGAAAAGCCTTTTAAGTGTCAAGAATGTGGGAAAGGATTTTGCCAGTCCAGAACGCTAGCTGTCCACAAGACACTGCACACGCAAGTAAAGGAACTGAAACCTGCCAAACTTAAGTGCTGAATCTCCAACTTCTATGAACTTTTCCTCCCCTTCAGACTTTACACCAAAACCAGAGCAGAAACAAAACTTTCAGGATGGGAGCACTGAACTTTGGGTTTTGTTTTTGTTTGTACTTTCAAAAGAGCAAAATCTGCCCCCCCTCCCAACAACTAACTTCCTAAGTCGTGGGTGAAAAGATTATTCTGCATTTAAAATATACATGAATGGTGCAGAGAGCATTAGCTGACTTGTGTGGCTTTGATAAACTTTATGCCAAAAGGTGGTGCTCACGTGTTGGACAGGAATCTCTTTAAAACCAAACAAAAACCCACAAGCCCCCACCCCCCAATCCCAACCAAAAAAACCACCCCCAAATCGTAGCTTCCAAAAGTATTACTTTTTTTAAAAAAAAAAAAAAAACCCAACCTCTTATTTTATACTTTTTTTTTTTTTTTTTGACTGTATAAAGCTTCTTATTTTTACACTTCAGGAAATACAGAGAATTCTGGAAGATGATTAAGAACTGAAACGGTGGTTTCTCATCACAGCACCATTAGGACAAGGAGAAGGGCAACTTACAACCCTCGTTTGCTAGTTTGTTTTCTTAAAAGGAGAAGAAAATTAATGTTTGGAAATGACCGAAATCTCTCAAGTGAGGAGTCCTATCATGCGCTAAAAATCGCATCCAGATCTTAGACCTGTGGGTCCCTGGTGTTTGGGACAAATCAGTGTTCATGGGACATGGAGACCTTTTTTTGTGCCTTGTGGTCTAGTGCGCTGTGAGGAGGTTTGTAACTTGTGGACTTATTTAAAACAACCCAGAGGAAAGAAAGATGGCAGTACGTCAAACTGGCGGTATGCACAACGCGGTTTTAGTGGTACTTTAAAGCCTTCGTGTGTCCTGATGAGGGAGAACAAATCTCAACCTGAGAGCATATTTTTTTAAATGCTGGCTTTCTGAACAGTGTACTCAAATTAAGAGACATTCCAATAAGTTTTGTTTATTAAAAAAAAAAAAAAGTTGTATGGCTGTTTGGCACTTTATGCTGATTATTGGTAATTGACATTTATCACTGGATTGTGTGTGTTTTTTAAGTATTAAAATAAATCGTTATTTTACAGGCAAGTCTGCATGGACTACATCTGTGTTCATTTGGTTTCTCGTCTCTTCCCTAGCAACCCCTCTCTATCAATATTCAGAATCTTTCTTCTTCCTTTTTTTCTTTTTTTTTTTTTTGAGTTAGCTTGTTATTTCCTCAGTGCTTGTTGCTACCAGCCTTGGAAAGTCTGGATCTTTCCTTTAAGCATAAGCTTCCACGCTTCCCCCTCCTCATTTTGTTTTTCTCCCCTGCCCCATTTTTTTTAAAGTTGTTTTTTTTTTTTTACTTTTAAGGCTGACTAAAGTAAACAGATCCGTAGGGAGTCAAATAATTTTGCTGCTAGTGCGGAAAAAAAAAAATCATCTTGGGCAACTAAATCTTGGGTATTAGCTGATAAGATTAGGTGTCAGAAGTGTTACAAAACAAATCAGATGAAGAATGGGGAAAGCGTTGCTGCTTTCCCGGCCCGCGGGCGCTGCGGGGAGGGCCGCTTCGCACACCCTTCCCTTCGCTTGTCAGGAGCGGGCATTTTTCAGCCGCATCTTCGGCCGGTTCAGCGCTGACTGGGGCGGCCTTTGATTCCCGGCAGCTGTCTTAGATCAGAGATGTTTATTCCACTGCGAAGCCGCTTTGGATCGAGACGGGGAAGAGAGCTCAGAGCTGGGGGATCCGCCTGAGCCTTTGAAGCGCCTCCCGCCGTCCTTTCTCGTCCCCTCGGCAAACCCTAGACCCTCTCCCCCCGGTCACAAGCCAGTGCCCCCCGCGAATTAGCGCGGCGCCACCTCCGAAGCGACGCGGGACCCGGCCCGGCGGCCCCGGCGCTGCCGAAGCGGGGATGCTCCGAGGCCGCGAGCGCTCGGCCCAAAGCGGTTCGTTTCCCCCCTTCCCCGCTTTTAGAAAATATTTCTTTATTTGGTCAAGGAATCCTATCAACGACAGGGAAAAAAGTTGCTGTTGTAACTCATTTAGTGTAAGGGGAGGGGGGGGGTAGAAACTTCTCTCCCCCTCTTTTTTATTGGACGCCGATTCGAGCGCATCGTAACTAATTTAAAGGCACTTGCTGGAGGGGCTGCGGAGTCCACCTTCAGCGTACCAAGGCCCTTGGGAAGCGCGGGGTGCCGAGACGACGCCTCTGCGTGCATCCAGCTCCGGAGGCTGTGAGAACGGGCAGAGCTTGAAGCCGGCTTGCTTTTGCTTTGCTTCCCACCCGCCACTCGCTTTCCGCTCCGCGTAAAGGCTTTCTGGCTTTGGCTTTAAAGGCATCTGAAAACCAACCGCTCGGTACGAGCAGGGAGTGCGGGGGTGAAATCACCCAAGCCTGCAGGAAACCTGGGCTGGCCCCTCCGCTCTGCCACAGCGTGTAGCCGCCACCGTGGGACGGGCGCGGGGCTCTGCCGGGCTGGATTGCGCGGCAGGAGCGAGGAGCAGCCCTGCGCTGCGCTGCGCTGCGCTGGCCTCGCGCGGCCGCGCCGGATCGGGCTGCGTTGTCTCGGGGGAAATTTGCGCTGCCTGTGAAGGTCGTGTGTCCCCCCTCGCCCCCGCCCCGCTCCTCCGTCGGGGTTTAGCCGCCTCGCCCCGCGCGGGTCGCTGCCTGCGGAGCTCTCCTTGGAAAACGCCACCCGGCCCCGGCAGCGCGCCGGGCCGCCCCCGGCTGCCGCCGGCCTGCGCCGCTGCCCGGACGGGGGCACGGCGGCCGGCGCCTCTCCGGGGAGCGACCTGCGGCCCCGAGCGCGGGCACGGCGCGAACTGCCAGCCTGAGGGCTGGGTGGTTCGCAGTGTCCGTCCGTCCGTCCCCGTCGCCCCGCGCCCCCCGCCGTGCATTTCTTCAAAAGGGAGTTTCAGAGAGAAAATCCCCGACCAACTTCCCCGGCTCTCTGGTGTCGTTCGTGGCACAGAGTAAAGGAACGGTCCTGTCGCGGAGGGTGAAAGCGAAAGGCTCTGTCGCTCGGAGCCAGCCGTTTTTCAGGGGTCGTGACTACGAAGCAGAAATCCGAGTTGGGTCCAAAGGGAGGGAAGAAGGGTTGCAGGGAGGGTCACTCCACTGAGGCTTTCCCACGGCCGCTCCACCATCTCCTTAACACCGGGATACCGAAACACCCGCGGCGAGGTAAGAAACCGTGTCAGTTACTGGTTCCTGGGAACCATTATAATTGCAGGATCGCGAAGGTGGAGAAACCACTCCTCCCAGCTGGGCATGAGAAGCGTTTCATTTGTAAGGCTGAAGCCTGGTGATTTGCCTGCCAAGAATTTCCTTGGACATTTATTTTTATGTGCAATTAAAAAAAAAAAATCCCCAGAATTGATATAATCAGAATTACAGATATATTAAAACTACATGGGCGTACCGAGCACAGGATGCACACACAGCATCTTAATGTCAATTGTACTATATGCATACATGTGTGTATTTCCTCTTCCCAGAAGGTTGCTTTCAACCTTGTTCAAACAAAGGCTATCTTTCTGGTCATGGCTCTCAGCTGCACTGGTGAACAGTTTGCCTGTTCCCTCCAGTGTTTTGAATTTTGTTAGGCAGTATCAGTTCAGTGATTCCAAGGAAAGCAAAGAAGAGAAGAAATCACAACAGTCAAAAGAGGTAAGTCGTACTAACCCCCAAAATAAATGAAAGGAATCAGATGCAAAACGTGCCTTTTGAATCAGGATCACAAATAATTTAAATTATTAATTACCTCCCATTTCTTTTTTCTTTTCTCTCTTTCTTTTCTCGCTTTGCATGTGTTTTAATCTGACATTCATGCAGTGAATAGAACTTAGGCCTCTGTTTGCCAATCGAGAGCTGATTCTGTTTTCACAGTTGCTTTAAATTTTGCATTTTCATCATAAAAAACATCACTGAATGGGAGTTTGCAAGAGTAAAAACCAGGGCACCTGACTCTATTTGTCTCTTCCTGCAAGATTTAGAAGGGAAACACAGATTTTTTTGGTCTTTTCTTTTTTTTAATTACTATTTTTTTTAACCATTTCCAGTTACAGGAGAAAATGTCAAGATGTCTTGGCACATCTCTCTCTCTCTTTTTTCCCCCCCTTTGCATTCCAGTCATTCTTTTTCTGCCCATAAACTGTTACTACTCCGCAAGAGCCTGATTCTGCACAGCACACTGAGCCTGGTTTTTTATTGGATGCAGGAAGAAGTCCTGTCAGCTGGGGTCTTCAGTGTACATTTATGAAACAGAGCAAAAGCCTCTCTCAGAATGTGCACTGGAACAGCAAATAGTTACTTTTCAGCTGTGGATTACATGTGCCTCTGAAAAGGGGACCACAAATCATTGGGTTTTTAAAGGTTCCGCATGAGTTGTATATTAATCCCAGTTTCCCTAGGGATGGATTAATCCCAGCTTCCCAGTTGTGTGGCTACAGACAATGTTGATGGGGTTGGGGGCAGGGGAGAAAGGAGATGGGGAAAGGAGAGGGAAATTAAAAAGATATATCACAGGAATACATGGCCTAAGTGGCGAGGAGCCATAAGTACTTAAGTTTCAATACCTCTTCTACCTCTGTCACCACATGTGAGCTGAAGCAAATCACTTCAGCTCCCTGTTTTGGTTTCTTCATCTGTAAATTGGGGATAATGCTGCTGATTTTGTCCCCAAGAGGCCTGGCACACTCATGTAGAAACTCCTGCTCAGCCCTCAGTAGTGAAAGGAGATACTCTGATTCGTACCTGGGCAGCTGAAAGCAGTGGCTGATCTGGGAGATCGAATGGAGTGTACAAGACAAATTTATATTCATGTGTAATTCTTTTTCAGCCCTGGCAGTTTTGTTGAGAGATGGAGTCCTAAAACCCAGCATGCATTTCTTCTCTACATTCCTATCCAATGACTAAACAGGCGGAATGGCATGGGCCAAATTCATCCCTGGTGGGACTGCAATGACATCAGTCATCTTTATAGGAGTTTTTTGAATGAAGTCAATTGGGTTTTATGAGGACTGAGTTTGGCCACATGCATATTTAACTGCTCAGAAAGCTGCAGCAGCGAAGGGAGCTTTCCTTGTCTTAGAAAGAATCACTTCTGAGTCTGGGAGACACAGGCTAAGCCATTGACCTATTTTACACGGTCATGTTTACCTTACTTAAACTCAAGGAGCAGCTGAAGGGTGCTCAGCACCCAGCAGAACTTAAAAAAAACCAAAACCCAACCCAGTTGCCCCAAAATGTTCATAGCTTTTGAAGAAACTGTGTATCTGTCCACACCACCCGGTGCAGCACCGGGTCACGGATACCCAGCAGACACGTTTACATGACACAGGGCAGCACCCTGCAAGAACATCGCAGGTGTGAGGCCTGCAGGAATGGTGGCTCTAGCAGGTGCTGTGCCTCAGCGGTTTGGCTCTGCCCTTTATTAGGCCTAGCAGCTCCAGAATCCCTGTCATGCTCCTAGGTCTCTGCCGCTTCCAGCTCACACCTCCCTTTAGACTGCTCTCTGGGAATCTATTCTGCTGGCAGTAACACCTGATGAGAACATGGTAAATCACTAAAAAGGGGTGTTCCTTCCTCCACATGTGCCTTAGCTGCCGGTGCTGACTCCCCCTACACTATATGCTTGCGCTTTACTGGAGTCTGATATTGCACCAGACATGAAAATGTTTATACCAGTACTGTAGTTCCTGACACAGTAGCTACTGAAAAATAAAATAATTTGATCAGTGGCAGTGATTATCAAAAGTTTGTCTACAGAGCTTGTCCCCACTAGTCAGTTAAATTATTTGCAAGGTCTATTGATTCTGCATTCTTATTGTATCTGCTAAGGAACGAGTCAACTTGGACAGTTAGAGGACCCTCTTGCTAAGTTTGAGTAGCAGAATATGTGCTCTGGTCATATGAGGCACCTCAACTATTTTTCAAGGAATGAATGTCATATCTCTTTTCCTGATTTCTAACTTGCCTTCTGTCTTTACTAGATCTTTGGTGATGGAACTTGCATTTGATTTTTAATATTTTTACATTATATGTGTGGAATAATGAAATCTCAGTTTATGGGCTTGTTCATCTCTTTTACAGAAATTTGACTTGGCTGAATCAAGCAGAGCTATTCCAGTTTTACGGCAGAAGTTTTGAGAAGAGAATTAGGCCTGCTGATGGTTTTGCTGCAGCCACGAAATCCACATTGCTAAGACGCACTATCAGTTTTTGTCTATATTTAATTTTCCTAAGTTTCATTTTACTACTTTGTCTTCTGTCCCTATTTGTCTCTCTTTCATAGCAGGGTAAATTGAGGAGAAAATAAATATGAAACTGTTCCTGGCTTTTCAACAGGTATATCAGCTTTTACCAGAGACCTGATACCCAGTTTTCCTTTTTTTTATTTCTTCAATCCTTATTTCTCAGGCAATGTTCCTCACCCCGCCTGCCCCCACCATGTATTCATAGTTCCTCCTGTCTTCTTTTTGCTTCCTCAATGTTGCTAGAGTTTTTGCCCTGTCCATCTCAACTCTCAATTTGTATTTCTGCCTCTTACTCAGTTCAATTTTAGTTTGCATGCATGTTGCTGCAACTGTAATTTTATTTGCCACATCACTGGACATGTTGACTCTATTTCAAAATGGCCTTTTTTTTGCCTTCTGCATCAACTTCAAGTTAGTGTCTTCCAGAATGAAACTCACCACAAATCTGTCTGCCTCTGAATTCATTCATCTCTTAATCCTCTTGCTTCCTTCACTAGTTTTAAGCAACCACATAATTACCACCTTTTCTCCTTCTGGCTGTTTGGCTTCTAACTGGGGCTGCTCAAATCATATGTTATGGGTGAATGATTGATCTATTTAACAACTTTTTTTTTTCCATTCAAGGGTTGTCCAGACACAGAATGGCTTTCTCCCAAATGTATGTGAAGATACTTCAGTTTATACATGTCTTGTAAATTCTTTTGAGGCTGTTTCTTTATCTATTTATTCTCCAGAAGTTCAGCACCAGGCTACAGAAAAGTGTCAGGTACATTTTCAGAGAACAGAGGAGAAAGCTTCCAATAGAGAAATATTACAGTCGGTAAAAGCAGATCTCATCTAAAGTTATATTAGGTAGGAGGGGTCTGTATGCTAAATGCCACGCTTAAGGAATAACTGCATACCGATAAGGGTGTTCATGATCCTGCTGTCCTTCCTCACCTGCTGCAGCCAGTGAGGCTGGTGACACTTCCAGAGGAAGGACTGTACTGCAGTTCAGAGAACGAAGCAGGATGTCAGCGATACACAGCTATATAGGGCTGTGGGACTCTTCCTCTGCTCAGGAAAAGTCTCTTTCAGGCTCTTCCATCCCTTATTAGCTGAACTCTCAAACCTCACAAATGAAAACCTCCCGTGTTTCTTCCCAAACTTATACGGCTGCCGAGGCCACTTCAGTGCTCCAGGCACAGCCACCTCTGTCCTGCTTGTTTTCCTCTCTGCTGGTTGTCTCTACTGTGTACAGAGACCACCTGCAGCCTCATGCTGGTGACTCTTCCAGTCTGACACTCAGCTGGTGTCACTGGGATGGGCCCATGGGTTAATGTGGCTGGCCATTCTGCCATAAGGCCTTAAGAAAGGATTTTTTCATGTGGTATGAGTTTCATTTTAACTGAGCGTGGCTACAGGACAGCTAATTACACACTTTTATTTTTGTTTCAGAATTGTTTGATCTGAACTTACTGAAATTCCTTATTGAACCCAAGATGATATTTTTGCACTTCAGGCAGGAAATTTTGTATTATGAGTAAAACTATTGGCTTACAGGTTCTTCTTCCTATTTCTTTACATGCATGAAACTTGGTTTATGTAAGCGTTCTTGAAAAACACGTGAATTATAGCATGACTTGTGTCAGAAGGAGAAATCACACACCTTCAAGAATGTGCCTCTTTCCATCACTTTCCTTCGAACTGTCAGACAATTTTTTTGGTGCCTATTGTGTACTCTCTAGCACTTTACAAACAGCTCTGGCTTTCACCACCCATCAAGCGCATTGCTGGATGTCTACTGAACATCCAGTGAGTTGCTGGATACTGTTGGTATGCCCAATTTAGACTGGTGAAGGCTGCCCTGTACAGCTCCGAGCACAGTGTTGGCTGCTGGTCTTAGCAACCAATAAATAATTAAGAAGCTGGATATTTGATGATCCTTAAAGAAGAATGACTCAGCTAGCCCTCTGCTGTTGATTTCTTCATTAGCACAGGCATAGATCCAGGGCAAGAACTGGTTTTCCCTTATGCATTTATTTGGTGACCACTTGGATATGGCTTAGGAAACAGTTAGTGTTTCTCCAGCAGTTGGGAAATATTTACTTCCAGCTGTTTATCTCCCTCAGTGGATTAATAAGCCTATTTCAGAGTGCTGCAAAAAGGAAAACTAGATTTTCAAAATGGGGAAGAACATTCATAGTGACACAGTGTTTTAATCAAACTCCCTTTTTCTTGCACTGCAAAGGAAATGTTTAAATGAATGGCTCAGAGTTTCCTTAACTTTCCAGTGTACCTAATGAAATATATCAGCTATATAAAACATAACAAAACAGTTGCATCAGTTGGGGAAAATGGAAGGGGAAAGCATATGGAGTTGTTAACATCCCTGAACACAACCTTTCCACTGAACTGGTATCAGCCCAGTTATCGCATTATGAAAACAACACTAACTTTCTGCAAAGATTTCACTTGGTATAAGAAGTCAGCAAGGAGGAGACTGTGCCTGGTGCCATTTACTCAGAATCCTGCTGACCCATGAAGTCTCCTGCTTTTTTCCTCTGGCACATAATACATTAAGACTTTTTGTCTTTTTTACTATGCTTTGTATTACTTTCAAGGTAGGGATTTGGTGTCTTCTGAGTTTGCGCAAAACATCTGTTGTATAGTTACCTGTGATTTTAGTGAGACAGACTTTTCAGTCCTAGGTGGATGGCACATACTATCCTGTTCTCCTGGGATACAGTGGGTAGGTTCCCTTCAATGGCGGTCTTGCTAAAGTAGAACGAACATGGATAAAGTTGATCATAAGGGCAAATCTCTCATTATTGCTGGCAGTCCTGTGAGAGCAATGAGATGCATCAGAAGGGACTGAACTGCCAACAAGAGGACAAGCCCATCTGCTAGGCATGCTGGTTTGCATGCAATCCCATGGCCAAGCAATGAAGCAGATCTGCTGGATACAAGTCTGTCCAGCACTGGCATATTTCTCTGACCCATTCCTGCCACTGTGGAGATTATGGAAAACAAAAGTTCAAGAGAGGTTTGGCTAAACCTGGAGGTGTGAATATGGATTTGAAAGTCAGAACTCCAAAGCCAAACTTCCAAACTTAACATGTAAGCACCAAACTCATGGTGTCCCAATTTTCAGAGATACAGAGTGCCAGAAAGTCCCAAATGAAGTCTTTTTTGGCTGCAAGTTCTTAACACTTACAGCATTGATTTTGGCACTTAAATTCAAGATTGCCAGTTGACTTTAGTAGGGCTACCCAGTTTATAAATCACTTTTGCATTTGGCCCTATGTTTGTAGATCTCCAGATGGAGAAGAGTGTGACCCAAAGGTGGATTTGGCAATTCCAATATGCCTTAGGTCAAACATCTGTAGGGAACATGTCTCTGATTTCCTTACGACTTCATCATTTCAGTAGATGGTGTATTCAGTGCAATGTTATATCTGCTACTGAAATAGCTGAATGCAAATACCAGGAACCTCTGGGAAATTTTAGTTAATAGGAAAATAATCTAAAACAAATTCATCCAGTTATACAGCCAGGAGAAAAGAAATGAAAATAATAGGAATTACTGATCCAACCAAGTAGGCACAGAAATGAAACCCCTCTAGGATTTTCTTTTTAGCTTCTCCAACTTCCATTAATTTAATGAGCAAGCTAGGTCAGCAGCACAGTCTTGTTATGTATAAATGAATGCCATAGATTCACTAATATTAAAGTGTCCAGGCATTCAGCATCATCCGCTGCTCTGTTGAGGGAGCTGTGGCACAGCAACTCTGTATTTGGCTCTAATCCTAATCCAGATATTCAACCCTCTGAGTCAATGTAACACGACTGCTGCAATGAAACCCTAACTATAGAGAAAGAAAGCTGCAGTATCACAAAACATCCATTAGCCCCAGCTTCAAGTGAGGGTAAGAGAAGTCATGTAAACTGCATTTTCAGTTCCTACATTTGGACTTCACACTGATAAAAGACTGGTATGTCAGACTGAGATGCAGAAAGTTTTGGATCTGACTGTCGTTACAGTACTGATGTATTCGCTTGTACTCTTCAGTAACATCATCAGTAATGAAACTAGTTGCAGAATTCAAAGACAGATCACAGATGCTGTTTTCTCCATGTGCTGTCTCTTGCTTTGAGGAAGGAAAAGTTATTCACTGTTAGTTTAAACTGGTTACTGAAAATCTCAATGGATCACAAAACTGATAGTAGTGCTTAATATAAATAGAATTCTATTTCTAATGTGGTGGTGGGAGATCTTCCCCCATTTTTTGTTCTCTTTTTTTGTGTCTAGATATGAAAGCAGAAGAACATGCCATTAAAACCGGTTGATTTAATACAGCCATAAATGCCTTACATTTGGTCCTAACAAAGGCTGATTTCCTGATTCAGAGCCAAAAACTCATTGCAGAATAAATTCTTGGAACACAGGTAAGAAATGTTACATAACAGATTGAAAGGGAACAGTTTACAAAAAGTTCAGATACTGAAATGTCTCTGCATGAAAAATTTGTGTATTTATATAAACAAAAATACGTCACATAAATGAAAAAAACATGCAGATATATAGCTTAATTATATTTATGGTGGAATTATTCACTTCATATGGGGATTTGAGCAGTATTTAGAATACTGTAGTATTTCTTCCTATAGGTATACAAAGGACTTTTAATTCTACTCATCCTGAATTCATAACCTGTCTCTTTGTCCTTTTGATTAAAAAAATTATTGGACAGTGAAAGGTGGTTAAGACATAATAAGTTTGGTGCTTGATTTTCAAAATAGTATGTATCCATCTTTGGGTTTTTTTATGTTGCTGCTGTCAGGAACAAGAGCTACCAAGTCCTGTTGAGAATATGTGCCATCCATGAAATTGGCATTGCTGAGGGCAGTAATTCCTGCCCGAATATGCACGTATAGAGCTGTATGCATGACTCCTTGGCTCCGTTCATGTACCATTTTGTGCCCTGTAGGGAACTCCTGCTCTAGCTAACAGTTTTTCTTAACTGTCTAAGGGATAATTTCATGATTTTTTGGATCTTGGAAAGGATTAATCCCTCAAAATGCTGACAAACTAGTTGAGGAAAGTAATTTGAGATTTAACTCTTCCACCTTTTCTGCTGATGTGAAGTGAGGAGTGATTTGTTGAAGGGGTATTTGCTACAAAATGGGAGTTGTCTTTAAAATAGGGAGTTGGTTGTATTGAAGACTTGCCAGACCACTTTATAGTATAGGCCACCCCATAACATTTCAGATTGAGAATCTTTTCTTGTTTTCTCTTATTTTTGATCTCTGTCATGGAAACAGTTGACAGTGACAACTTAACTGTAACATATCTGCCCACTTGAAGGCAGATAGAGTGTCTTAAAGAGACATCCAAATCAACAGCACTTGTGACCTAGGATGAATTAGAAAATGAATCCAAACCCTTTATTCAAACTGGCCACCGTTTTTACTTACCACTGATGTTTCTATACCCACAGCATATCAAGCCACACACTGTTTGGCGTAGTGTTTACGTCTGAAACTTAGATACACCAATCTGTAGCCAAAGTTTGGCAAAAGTTGCGAAAAGCAAAATATATTCACAATGTTTGTTTAAAGCATAATAATTAGTCAAATTAATGAACAAATATTTGCTATATGAGAGTATTATAGTGTTTATGTTGTCCAGATGATCTTTGCTACGGAAATTGTTTGTGGACAGCCAACATTTACTTTTCAAACTCTCACTGGTTGGACTGGATGCCTGGCAGTATTCCTTTTTCCTGATTAGATGCGTGAGCAGTACTTCCAATGAATATTTTTGCAGTTCTGGGTTACACAAATACTCACATATCCATCCTTCAAATCTGGTGTCTAAATCTTTTGTGCCAGCAAAATTCATGGAAATTGTGTCTTGAAGATATTAATTAATAGTAAAAGCAAAAGGATATCTCTCTTCAAAATAAATTGCACTATTTTCCCCAGACTAACACACAGACACCCGTTCTCTGGTGATAGACATGCAGATACTTATAAAGAAATGTACATAAATAAAACAATTGAATTTTATTTCCTGCTTGCAAACTGTGTGTGGGTGGCAGTTTATTCTCTTTTTCCAATGGGGTAAGATTCAAGCTGGACTTGCACATAGTTTGCATCTTGCCCTTTTTCTTGTGAAATTTAGGAACTTGTGGAAAGGGGTCTTTTGGCAGGAGGAAGAGTAGTATTTAGAGTTAGACTTTGCAGCAGTGGTGAAGCTTGGATTATTGTGTTCATATGGTGGCTACATGGTGCTTGGTTGCTCCTCTCATGTCAAGCAAATCAGAAGATAGATGTCTTACTTTTTTCCTTTATTTCCAGACACAGAGCAGTGAGTGTCTTGCAAGAGTCAAATAAGTATCCATGTATTCAGAAGCAAAAATTTTGATCCTGCTGAAGGGTTTACAGTCAAGTCTGAATGATTCAGAATTTGATTTTGAGTCAATGTCCACACTCAGGCTTTTTGTGCAAAAACCAGTTTGAAAATAAGGGATACAATATTTTAATACTGATGGAATTTTCAGTATAAGTTTTTTTATATTTTTATGTATAAATATTTTCAAATTTTCATCTATATTATATGCAAATGAGAATAATTCTGTTTTATTTTTTATTGGTATTCTGTAGCCACAATGTGTGTGTAGGCTGGCTGGAGCGGGTTACATGTTGCACATAGGAATTTATTGTTTTTCCCTACTGCAAAGACCAAACTAACTTTGAGCTCTAGAGGGCCTAACTTCAATATCTTGGATGGGCCAAGACCACAGACACCATATATGGCTTAAGGGTAACATCTGAACTGCTCATGACTGATAAACTGTTAGCTTTTTAGATAACATGCTTCTGAAGCTATATCTGTGCCAGTGTGTGAAGTGGGTCACGGACTCCTCTCTGACTGTGAGGCCAATTGGAACTTATGAATATACAGTTAAAACAAACAGTTAAAGTTTATGTTTATACAATAAAATGTCTTATCTCATATGCTGTTAGAAAACCGGCAGTGTTAGGGGTGCAAGTTTTTCAACCTTTTGCGATACCGGTAGAACACTGTTTAAAATTGGGAAGTATGGGTGTTGTATCATGAATATATTCCTCAGAAAGATAATCATCCTGACTTTTACAGCCTCATGCTAAAAGGAAGCCTGGTGGAAGTTTTGATTGGAAGTCTCATCTGGGATGATCTGGTGTGGTTGTGGAGCTAGGCCAATGCAGTAAGCTGGAGTAGAGGCTTCCAGAAGTGATGGGACAGAAGAAAACAAGGAAAGTCTTTTTAGAACAGAGAACAAAAACCAAGTGATATATACGCCATTGTCTCAAAAAAACAAATCACCCAGCAGTTAAATACATCACAGATTATCTGGAAAAGGCTTTGCCTCACTCTGCTAGGCAGAGCTTCCTTCCACTGCTCCCAATGGCTACAAGAAATAAAAGCATAGGATTCTCCTTCTCCCCAGGCAAATTTTCTGTTTGAAGCTGTTCTGCATTCTGACAGTGCTTTTAGATCAACTTGAACACTAAACTTAGCTACCTGGCTTTTATGTATTTTTCTCTACTGAGGAGCTAGGTAGCTGATGCCATAAATCTATCCATCTGAACACTTGTTTGAGAGCCTGTTTTGGGGTTTTTCCAGTTTCCTCCGATCTGTGGTCACAGGGCTCTAAGAAACCAAGTCTGAAGTCCCTTGCTTAAGTGGACCTCTATAACCACATCAACACTGAAGTCCATCTGAAACCTGGAGCTTTTGCTCTGTTCCCTTGAAGCTTGAATGCATTACTGCTAAGAGAGTAGCTTAAAGAGTAGTAGGAGAGTAATCTCTTGTTTCTAGAGAATCACAAATAATCTTTAAAAAATGGTCCTCTTCTCATGCAGTGTGTCAAGACACGACTCAGCCCAGGCTTAATAACTTTTGCAAAATTTATCATTAGCATGTTCAGCCAGTGGGAGAGAGAGACATCTCTTTGCTAGAAAGACATCATACACCACTGTAGCTGGAAACATGTGCATTACACACACAACCTAAAATTAGATTGCCATGCCTCAGGGATTCCATCTGCTGTTAGATCCAACCTACCCCAAAGCAAGCAGCAGAGCCAGGCTCACTTGGTGTCTCCCCTAAAGCTGCAATGATATGAAAAAGTGGGAATCAAGGCATAAGACTTGTCACCGTCATTCTGTTAAGTATTCTGAAGAAAGGTATGATCATCGTGATGAGTAATAATGGCCATGAACTAGAAGTCCACTCTGTCCCACATAATGATTTCTTACCATTTCTTACATCTTCTTCTGATGCATCTAGTGCTACTCATTGCTGAGGGAGGTTACAGCTGACCTGACTTAAAATGCGAATTGTTTCTAGAAATGGATCTGACAACAAAATAATATAAAATGGATTATTAATAAGAATTAAAAGGACAGCTTGCATCTAAAGGAATGTACAAATCTGTAACCCAGCAGAATGGCTTCTAAAGCAAGTATGACAAAACAGAATTCATCCTGTAGATGTTTGTTAAGGGCAGGGTTTACAAATCAAAGGAGTCTCATTGGCCTCAGTCACTCCTTCCTTATGGTTAAAATGACTCGTGGTAGCAACCACTGTGTTGCATGACTAGATCTTCATTTTGCTGTGTATTGTCAAAAAGAAGTCCTCATGAATAGAGATGGCAATATTGATTTTAAAGGGAACAGGAGTGGGCATTTGCAGTTCATCTGTCAGTAACAGACAGAAAACATTTACTTGACTTAGAAGATACTTATATTTAAAATACTTTTAGCTGTAATAGTAATCCTCAACTATTTAAAAAAAAAAAAACAAACTAATTGGAAAGAACTGTTTATCACAGCCCAGCATTCCCAGAAGGGGAATCAATTTATATAAACATGCTAAAACTGACCTATTTATGAAACGTTATGGAGAGCTGAGAAGAGAACCGCAACAGATCTTTATCTTATGTTCACTGTTTTAAAAGATCAACGGTAGGGTGAAGGCTGAGGCTAGTTATCGCATATGTTTTAGATGTGAATGTTAAGGTCATCTAAAATCCGTTGCCAAAGCCACTGTGATTGCCAGCAAAATGTAAACTCATGTTCCAGGGCTCTCATTATATGCTTAATATGAATATGCTTCCCTTTCCACATAAATCACTATGAATGCAGCAATCAGTTGCTCTTATGAAAGTCACTAAATACAAATATAGATGAAAGGCTGAAAACTCTAAAGAAACCATCAGAAGTAGTTGATGTAGCCTCTAAGGAAAAAAAGCACAAGTAGGATATATTTGTGATTTAATATATGGAAATACACTATTTAACGTTAATATGCATATGGGCAGATTTATTTTTAATGTGGCTTAATCTAGTAAATGAATATGCATGTCAGAAAAACAAATACAGTCTCCGAGTTCATTTTGTCCTTAAAATGCCTGTCACCTGCAGAAAACTTTCTGCAGGCCTCATTTATCTTAACCGAAGAGGAAAGTCCCCATGCTGTTGAGATTAATCACAAAAGCACAATGGAAATAAGCAGAGCAGCAATTTCTCCCAACCTTATTTTTACCAGCCAGAGATTCCTTTGTGTAAGGACTGCAGAATTTCTTTTTCACTAAGCGAGAGGTCATTATGCATGGCCATACACACATAAGAGGGGCTGGGAAACTGCAAAACAACCTCCTTTTGTCCTGACCTTTGTGTAACAGGTTGGCAAAGTTCATTTACATAATTTGGTCATCTCTGTTATATCCAGACACTTGAAGATGCAAGAGTCATATTCGAGTTCCTCCAGGAGATTTGGCACATGCTGCATAATGCTCTCAGTCAGGAGTGGGGCTGCCTGAAGTATCATTCAGAAGCTCCTGGTCTGTCTGCGCTGATGTTCCTGATGTTGATACAGATATTTCTTCTGAGTGCCACAGGAAGGTTTAGGTCATTTCAAAGTGTTTTCTTCTTGCTGGAGGTCACAGCTCTCAGGTTCAAGTTCTGAAGTTTCCCTAAAAGCAATGCAAAACTCAGGCGAGTCTGTAAACAGCACCATTATTACAAACCTAAAAAATTAGAACAGATGGGAATGTTGACATGAATTAAAACAGTTTTCCAAATAAGTGAAGCACATGAAAGTTTTGGAAAGTGTGAGATATAGATTATCTAACAAAGCCCAAGAAAAGTGTTTTATTTATGATGTTGCCCAGTAGCATTGCTTTAAGTTAAGACAACCACCATATAAACATGGATTTTTCTAAGATTGTTAGCATCTTTCACTGAGGAATTGAGCGAGATAGAGGGAAGGTAGACACAGCAAGGAAGAAGGGAGGGAAAAAGGCTGACAGAAAAAACAAGGAGAGTGCCAAAGCAAGGAAGATAGTGTTTGTGTTTAAAAGAAGAACTTGAGGCTGTGCCAAATGAGAATTTTCTTTGGGAACTTGAGAGCTGAAATCTACATGAGCGTGTACAGATCATGGGCAGAGGGAGACACTGCAAGTTCGCTGTAAAGATCTGTTACAAGGCTGGGGAGAGAAAACAGAGAAAAGACAGAAACGGCCTTTGGCCATCACTGTAATGAACTGAGGAAGGTTCATCGGATGGAACATGAACCTTACCAGTTCTTTCAGTAAGCCTGGATCAAGCAGACAATGCATAACAAAACCCAGTAGCAGGCAAGGGATTTCATACACTTTCTGTTCTAGGATCAATAAATAAATCAATGAAACACAAAAGTAAACACACAAACAAATGGGATTCAGCTGGTGGATTTGGTTTAGCTCTGAGTTTGCAGCTGGAGGCTTCTGGAAGTCGAAATTCTTTGAAACTCACTATAAATGGCTGAACTAACCGGGGCTTGCAGGACTCTGTGCAAGTTCATAAATTGTTGGAATGGTACAAACACATTTTGACTGGATTTACACTGGAGTTGAGTTCAACCCAGCGGGTTTTCAGCTTTTAGTTTCAGTGCACTGAGATCAGATCTACACGAGACACTCTTGTTGGGAAAATACAGTTGATGTGGGAGGTGATTTCGAAATTTTAATTCCAGCTCAGCATAAGTCTGGATAGTTTGTGTGTGGACTGTAAATGTATCCAAAAAATTACAAGAAGCTGCTTGCTTTCACTGCCATAAGCTACTAGAAATTTAATCTTCTTTAATATAGGCCTAAAATATGGCATCTCATTTATGGGATTTGTAAGGTAGGTAACAGAAATCTTCCACTGCGTATCCCAATTTCTAAACCTTATTTTAGAAGATGAACTATTGAATTAAGACAAAACCTAAGGGTCCCCTCCCCATGCAAGGAAATAATGAGAGCCAGGGCTGCAGGGTCTCAGTGTAAAAGGTCTCAAACGTTTAATGAGGGATGTTAGCTCACAACAGTTAACTGTCTTATTGTCATTGAAAATGTTCAGTTCCTACCAGAAAGGATGAGAGAGTTGGGCCATCGTTTCTCCCCTGTCCATCTTTCCCAAAATGGATTTCAGTGGTAGTACGGTGCACTACAGTGAAAGAAACTAAATGGACTGGAAAATGTCTGTGAAGTCTTGTGAAGCAAGTAAAAAGTGAATAAGGAATGCCTGTTCACTGTGCTCTCCCTGCTCTTCTATAGGCATCTCCCTACTGGGCCCTACTGGAGTCCAGTTACTGAACTAGCTGGACATTTGGTTGACTTGGTACTGTGGTTGTTCTCATCTAGAAAGCATCACTATTTAAACTTCTGGATGACAGTTCCCTGCTCCTACACTTTCAGGGAGCTGAGGAAAATAAATCTTGGCCAAAACATTGCTGCTTTCTTTAATGAAAAATAATGACATTTTCTCCAGTATGCAACTAGACAAACTTTACAGACACCATTGTAAGAGGGAAACTCAGAGCATCCCATTTCCTCCTCCAGGCAGCAACAGATTAACTGGTTACAGAATCACAGAGTTGGGAGGGATGTCAAGAAATCGCCTAAATTGCTCCTGCCTTAAAGTGCTGTATTTCTGTAATTTCTGACAGAAATCGTCCTAATCTATTTTAGAGACCTTCAATGATGGAAAGTTTACAACTTCCCCAGATAATCTACTTCCATTAGAATGTGATTTCCTAAGGTCCAGCATCACTCTTCCATGTTTCAGTTTCATCATACTATTTTTTTGTCCGTTCATCCTCAACAGGAGGTGTATTATTCCCATTTTCTTTGCTGCAGTCTATTATATGTTATTATGCCTAAATGGTTCTATGATTCACAGAATCACAGAATGGTGGGGGTTGGAAGGGACCTCTGGAGATCATCTTGTCCAACCCCCCTGCTTGAGCAGGGACACCTAGAGCAGGGGGCACAGGAACGCGTCCAGGCGGGGTTTGAATGTCTCCAGGGAAGGGACTCCACAGCCTCCCTGGGCAGCCTGTGCCCCTACTCTGGCACCCTCATTCTATGTCTGTCACCCTCATTCTATGTCCTTCTTCAGTGTTTTATTTTGTAGAGTAAGTCCTAGTTCACATTTGGGATCAGAGTTTACTCTGGTTACTCCATTCCATCTTTAGTAAAAGAAAAGGTATGTCATGTAAGTGATGGAAAAAAATCTATATTAAAAGTAATAACAACAGCAGCGACTTGTGTGTGTGCAGTGCTTTGTCCATGCAGACCACAGCTTTGGATTGTATTGCAGGGCTCTGTGTAACCACAATGTTCAGGAGCTTGTGAAAGTGGAGTGGCAGGAGTAGTTTTTACTAGTCTACATTTTGTTTAAATCACCAAATGCTTGATAAATGTCATAGTCATCTGGAAGTCACTGATGTTACAGCTGATATACTGCATTCATGTTGCACCAAAACAGAGAAAAAAGTAATAAACAGATAGTTCTTGTTATCAAACCCTATAGCCATTTTTTTTTCTGTATTTACCCCCATGAGAACCTGTGTATCTCAGACCTGAGACACTCAGACCTGATTAACTAATTGAGAAATTTGTATTAAAAGGACAGATTTTCCTTTGGTATTTTTCTTTGAAGAATACACATTTTAATACAAATACATCTTTTCAGTACTGTGATAAACTTGATCTGTGAAAGTGACTTTCATGCTCTCAAAATAATTCATAGAATTAAAGGTCTCTCTAACTTGCTTCACTGGATATCTGTTTACTCTTAGGAATACTGAAGGTTTAAAACAGTATGACTCTGTCCCTTGTCCCTGATTACTAATTCAGCAGAAGTGTCATTAAAAAAAATCAAAGAAATGAAAATAAGTGACATGACACAGTAGACCCCATTCTAGTAATGTTGCAGCTCATGCTGGAAATGGAATCTCCAGTTTCATTTGTTTTGATGTACTGTATAAATATTTAAAGAATGCAAGCTGCAATTTTATCCAGGTTTTGCTGAATTTCAGTGTCATGTCTTGGTGGGGGTTTTAATGCTGATACTAAATAGTGTTAGAATTGCTGGTTCAGCAGACCAACGAAGGATGTACATAAGCCCATTTCTGCTCAGACTTGAAGCAATTGTCCAAGTCTCATTGAAATACCATGAAAGACAGTGAGCCTTATGTGTATGTTACAAAGTTTAATGCATGCACAATGAACCTCATCTAATCTTACTCTGCACATAAGCCTTTATTGCATTTCAGAGCATTTTGGCATAGAAAGGATACTTTCATATGCAGTGAATTTACAAGTTACTGATTTATATAGCCAAATAACTTCAGGTAAATAACAGTGTCATTACATAATTTTTTTGGATAATTTTATCTAGAACATGCCTATGCATATGTATATCTTATAACCTGCTTATCATGAAATCAAATCCTTGTAAGATTAGAGAGCTGGGACATTCCATCTTACTAATTAACAGTGGTGTAAGATCAGCAGTTGAAGATTAATATACTAATGTGACAGCTGTGATGCTGCCTGATGCACTGTCGATTAAATCAAGGACCTCCAGAGCTAAAAATATGAAGTGAGGACCCTAGACTTTCTAGCATGGGTTAATAATAGCCTAACATCCACCAATGAAATATGTACCATGGAGACATGTAGTCTATCCTGGAGAATGAAAAACTGCCACTTAAAAATCTATCAGAGTCACAGGGTAATTATTCCAAGCTGGGATGTGAAAACTTGGTGGAAACCATAAAATCCAGTTGGTCATTTGGCTGTCAGTTCAGCACACTTGCTAACTGTGTGTTTGCTGAAGAGTGTCCTCAGCATCTGAACAGAGGAGCACATGAAGTGGGAGGATAATCCTATGTGGTTAATCATTTAACCACTACAAATACATCCATATTCTTAAATAAAATAAACCAGGGCTGCTTGTCTGGGCTGAAGTTAAGTGGCAGAGCATGATTCCTGTCCATGTGCCCAACCTGGCTTGTCCCCTCAAAGAGGGTGGCTGCGTCCAGGCTGCTGACTGGGAGCTTTGCTCGGATTGTGCTGTTTCCAAGCTGTATTCTGGCACTGTGAATCATCACATCCAAGGCTATGCCTTGGAGCATCCTAGCAATTCAACAGCAGGGACCATCACAGGACAGCCCCTGCTCCTGTGCTTGGCCTTGTTTTATCAGGAACGCAGATGAAGTTCATGGACATGGACTTTAATCTATCCAGCCTATATACCAGTGGTGATAGTAGTAAAGAAAAGGGTATGTGTGTGACTTGTCTCCAGCTGACCAGCTGCTGGATGACTACTTGTCTCAGAGAACAAGGTCCAAAGTTAAGTAGGGACAGACTTGGTTAGTGCTGATGAACTCCACCTGCTTGGTTCATCAAAAATCTCCCAGATTAATACTTTCAAGCCTTTAGTCTCTACATGTAAGAGAAAGTGCTGGCTTTTCCTATAATATGATGGCTTTTTGTCTAAAGAATATCTCAGGAAACAGAGAAAAATATTGTTAAATGTTGCTGAGGTATTTCTGGGAGGAGTCTCAAGTCTTTATTCTTCCTTAGGTACTATGTTACTCATGAAGGCATTATTGTGTAAAAACACAATGATCATAGACTTCCATACTGCAACACAGCAGCTCAGTGAGAAGAGGAAATAAAAAGCCATAATGAAAAATGTAGCCCAGTTCTGGAGCCTGAGGAAAGGGAAGGCAGGTGGCATCAAAAATGCAGGTTTTTGAGCCCCCAAAAAAGCATTTCAGAGGCAATTTTTCCTTAAAATTTATTTTCCTTTTTCTTTCTTTTGTTCTGACTACTTGATCTCCTTTGAAAAATTAGATTAAAAATGTTTGTTTTCATTAACATTTTCCAAGAGAAATCCTTTTTTCTGTTCATTTCAGGGAGAACATATCTTATAAGATATTCTCCCTGAAAAAGCTGTTCTGTGTTTAAACATGCCTGTACAAAAATATAAGGAATGTACTTATCTCAAATGCTTTAAATGTAGACAAACTAACACTGAACTGGAGTTGCTAATCTCACTTCTAAGCAAAGTTGTCTTTTCTCCACACGACAGAACTGTCCTTTCTGGAGCTCACAAAAATATACTTTGGGTCTGACTGTCTTTAAGGCTAGGGAATATATAGAGAGTCTCCATATTCTGCTGCATGAGATTTAGGTAGTTCACAGTAGTGTGTAAATAACTCTTGAAATTTGGCCCATGGGAGGCATGTAACCGTAGTACCCTTCTGCGTTTGTTATCTCTGAACTACAATATACTTCCTTCAAGGAGTCTTCTGTTTTCAAAGGCGGGCCTCCATTTAGGTTTTGGTGCAATGAAATCTTGCAAAGAAAGCAAACAATGTTCTCTCTGGTAGTCTTCACTGTCACTTTTTCTTATTTTGCAATTTCTTGTTAAATTTTTCCATGCCTCAGAATCCTGATAATAACACCAGGAGTAACCAAGAGAAAGTTCAAAGTGGAGAACAGGAGAAGAAACTTCCTGATCAGCAAGAAACATAAGGACTAAATGGCTAATATTATGACAGATCTGCAATACATGTCCAGTTAAAAAAAAAAACAAACAGTTGGAAATATGTATACAAAGGTATAACAGATTGGTAATTACTTTTGTCCTAAACCATTGTTTATAAACCTATTCACAGAATATAGTTTATGAACCAGCTCTGGGATTCTTCTGGTTGAAAGACAGTGTGTAAATATAAAATCATTCTCATGCAACTATGACCACATTATGTACTGTATGTTGGATGACCAGAGAAATGAAAAACATGATGGACTGTAGAGTGTGTTGTTAAATAGAAATTAATGAACAAAAATGCTAATGAGCAAATGACATGTTAACCACATTATGAAGCAGAATTTATAGTAGAAAACAAGTGATTTTTTGCAGATGACAGAGGTTTGCTGCTTTGAAGGCAGAATCTTAAAGTAAAGCAGGTGCAGATTCTTTCCTTTCCTTGTACCCAAGTTAATTAATTTTTGCTTTCCACAGTGTTGAGGGAGGAACCCAAGATTAGTTTTCAGAGTGTTACATGAATGAGCAAAATTAATGTGATATCTCTATCTGGAGAGTGCATTTTTACACGTGAGGATAAATTACTTTTGTGCCACTTTCAAATCCTAAATAGCCTCTGTCAAAAGAATAAAATATCCATTAAAAAGATATTTTTAATGCTTATCGGAGGTTTTTCTGCGCCAAATACACACTACTCTGTGAAGTACGGTGGTGTGCTGGTACTTCTTTGATCTCAATATCCTTCATCCTGGTCTGCTGCCAAGGATCATTCACTCTCTGCACACATCAGTTGAGACACGGAAAAAATGAATGAAACTGAACTCTTGAGCTGAATTCACATCTCACTTCCCCTATTCTCTGTCTGCCCAACTCTTATGTCTTCAGGGAAGCTATTCATTTATTATTGCATGGGTAACACCATCTACAGCTGTGCCTTCAACACAGAGAGATGGCATCTTCCTTGCTTAGTCAAATAAAAAAGCATCCCACTTTAAGCTTGTAGCTGGCCATGTTATGATGACTTTTCTGAGGCAGGACAGCCTCTGGCACAAATATACTATGAAGTGTAAAGCAGAGTTACTGAGCTAACTCTGCCCGCTTCAGTATGTGATCACCTCAGCGTGGCACTGTTAGTTCAAGTGTCAGTGTTATTAGTTTAGGTGCGGCAATGTGCTAACGTGGTTCTGCTGCTTCCAACATCCACTAATTTTCCCAGCAAAGCCTTGCCGCGCCTTACTCAGCTCAGCTGTGCGTGATGGTACAAGGACTTATAGAGGTGCCCTGTCTACACCATGCTTCCTCTTAGATACCTGTATTCACGTTTATATCAAACTCTTTATTGGATTTAACCTTCACACCCTCGAAGGCAGTAGGAAATATTCCTGTCTCCATTTCTATGAAAGGAGATGAAGCAATGTGTCACAACCAGAGACTGTAGGGGGACAAAGGCTTACTCCCAGGTATGCCAACAACAGGTTCCACAACCCTGACCACTGACCCATCCTCCTTCCTTAATTCAGTGTTTAGGTTATTGTTTCATTCTTCTGTCTAGGTGTCCATAGCAGGGATATCACTGTGGATGCAAACATAAATATGGTCTTATTCATCGCTTACCGACATTGACTCTCAAACACAGGCTCAAACATGGCTCAAATAACTTGAGTGGCAAATGGACATCCACTAAAAGTCTCAGCCTTGAAGAGTCCATCATCCCAATAGACCAGGAGGAATAAGGGTTTGCCTAAACCAGCAGATTAGTGTGTGGTACACTGGTGTTTGAATTTGCACTGTACTAGGTCGCCCATGCCTCTGTGGATGTGGCCTGTGGAAGGTGTGTGCTTCTGTGCAAGGTAGCTTGCTCCAAGGGAAGTCCGATTACATCTGTTGTGTACTATGGCCCAACTGCTGCCCATTGACCTACAGTCATCTAATACTGACGTAGGGGCTGGCCTGTGGCACTGCAGCCAAGTGACACAGCTCACAGCCACCCACACAAGCTCAACCAGCACAATGCAATGGCTGTGTCCGTACTGCCTACCTGGTTACTGCTAAGAGCAGTGCAAGCTTACAGGGAAATAATAGCCAAGCACTGGTGTCTCATGCTTATGCTGTGTCAAGCATGAAGTGTGAAGAAGTTTGCAGCACTTTGGGAAAGGAATAACTTAGGATTCACCAGAAAACACAGTGCAGAGATGCCTGAAGCCACATGCTCAAGCCTTCAGAGAGTAGTTCCCTCATGCAATTGAATTATTATAAATACAATACTGTGATATCAGATATCATAAAGCATCAGATTACCTTAAAGTAAATGCATGACATTTTCTTAGACTAGACTAATATTTGAGTGACTTTTACCCCTATTTGTTCTGATCTCTACCATGATTTTAAGGTGGTTTTAGAAATTATTTGCTGTAGCATGAGTTTGCATCTGGCCATATATATCTCCCATTGATTTATAATTTTTCTACACACTGTTTTTATGTAGAGTTTGATACAAAGATGCTGTGATTCTGTACTTTGCCCTAAAGTGTTGCCATCAAGAAAAGATAGCAATGGGTCTGATTCAGTAAGCGCTTTACACACATAATTCTTGATAGCCTGAACTCTCATTTTTGCCCTAAAACAGCATAAACGTGCCTTAGAGTAGGACTGATTAGGATTACTTATATCCATTTGAAGGCATTTTTATACTGTAGAGGTGGTGGGAGAGCCCTAACTGTAAATTAAAATGAGGCCTTTTCAGTCAAAATTGCTTTGAATCACTGCATTCATGTAATAATGGCAATATGCTCTCATGATACATTGCAAATGTTCCATGCCTGCAACACCTATGACACAGCTCACAGTTGTAATCCTTGCAGAGCCAAGTATAGTGGTGAATGCCAGAAATTCCTTCAGTAGTTTTTCAGAGTGCATATATTTTTGCATATGTGTCTATGTGCGTCAGTTTTCAGTATTGAAATGGACCTGTGGCACGCAATACTCACACAGGTGGCTCCTATTCCTGCCTGTGAATAGTCAGAGCAGCACCTCTTGCAGTAACAGAGGTTACACAGGGTTACAGTAAGATGATAGTAGTACAGCTGCAGCTATCCTGGAGCAGCGTGCTTGTCTTAAGTTATCCACTGCAGATAGCAGATGTGAATGACCCATTACCTGCTTCTAGAAATTCCTTATGTGTTTGAGTTTTTTTTTATTTTCCCTTTGAAAGACTTATTCCAAAAATCCTCAGTCTGTTTTTAATTTCTTTAATGATCTTTTTCATTCTCCTGCAAGACAAATAAATTTTGAATACCTTTTGGTTTACGTATTAATATCTGATCAGGGGAAGCATTTCTGATGCAATACAACATAAGAAAGTAACACAAGACAAATGTTCAGCTTCTGCACATAGTGGGTCTAGTTTTCCAGGTTCTTGCACCTCAAGCTGGTGAGTAGGCAAGTACAAAGCAAGTGTAAATGCCCACCACGATGGTAGGTGATGGATGAGAGAGATGCTTTACTTTAATATCCTTTTACACTACCTGGTATATTAGAATGGTCTTAAAGAAAATGTAATTTCAAGTCTTTTACACTTCCAGACAGTAAAGAAGAGTGAAATCCCTGAGATTGGGACTCATATGGCACAGGTGTAAATGATTACTCCAGAGCTATGTGAGCAGAGGAAGCGCATGCCAGCATTTGGGCATGAGAGGCTTGCCATTTGCACGTACATCTTCTGTGGGTGCAGTCTGAAAGCAGCAGAAAATGTTCCACTTTGCATACCTGCAAGCCAGAACTTGATGACACAAGGATGCTCAGGAGAGGCAGTGTGAATTAGCTGTTAAAGTGGATGGGTTAAGGATAATTAAAAGGCTTCAGAAACCCATTCAAAAATGAAAGGAACTCAATTATATTTATTTTACTTTCCTTCCCAAAAGAACACAAGCTACCAAAGTTTCAGCTTGTGTGTGCACTTAAGATATTGCAAATGTGAAGATGTATTAATTTAAACTACTCTCACTGTGAACAAAGCTAACACATTTTATGTCGCACTCACCGCGGAGTATAAAGAATCCAGTTACCATGTTTCAGCTGATGGGCAGAGAGTGGCTTGTTGTGGTGCACTGTGTATTGGAACCATGAGACTGCCTTCCACTAACAGTGACCTGCACTCTTAAGAATAATTTTAGATTTTGGTGAAAAAGAATATGTGAAAACGAAACAAAAGAAAAAACAAAGCCCAACTGACTGAAAACTCCTGGACCAGACCAAGTGAAAACTGATTCCTACATATGTGCTGTTCCATGACACGTCTAAGCAAAATATAGTGGAACAAAACCTCTTTGAAGCTCTTTATGTGCTCAGTGTTTGCTGAGGTGTGTTGCTTTGCACCTGCGTTTCTGAAATAAGATGTATTTTGAAGAGGGGCAGGGTTGATTTTGGAAGGTGAGATGGTTCACTTTGTTGTGTGAGTCAAGTGCAATGGCAGCACAACACAGATGTCTGCCACATGTTGCACATTTTAATACTCAGTAGCAAACCTTATTATATGAGAGCAAGAAGAATAAGGTTCATTTCATGAAAGCAGGTGAAGTAAAACCCATTGAGATGTATGTCATATGGAATGCATAATGGATGATGGTCCAGATGCATCCAAAAAAGAAACGTGCTTTGCGTGCAGCTGAGATAGGGAAGCTTGTGGTAAATTCTGCCCTTTGTCTATGAGGCTTTGGCTCTGGACAAGGATTCTTGTCATGCATTTCTGCCAAATATGTTAGTATTTAACCCATACGTACTACCATATTTGGATATCTACTTAAGCACTTTTGTGTTTATCATGTGTGTATTTTTTTCCTTTTCGTTCTCAGAGGACTGCTTAGTTAAAAATTCAGTGGGACAAATGACTGTTGAGTTTTCAGTAACTCAGGAATAAACACACACTTTTACTTTAGAGTAAGTAGAACACATGGAAGAAAGATAAAAGACTGAATAAATGGAAATTCTCAATGAGAGAACATTGCAACCAAATTTTGTCCTCAAAAATGTACTCAGCTACCAGATCCTTTATGAGGGAAGTCGCATGGGTAACTGCACGAGCTGGATTTTCATCCAATGGGAGGTACGGTGCCTTTTTGCAATGGCCATTTCAGATGGAAGCTGCAGCCCAAGACAAAAGACCTACATAAAATGTCATCTGTTTGTCCAGGTCTAACTTTCCCTGGGAACTTACTCCAGTGTAATTGTCATAATGATAGTTACAGCGGTTAGATAGACACAGGTCCCTCTTATAAGATGGGGTTTAAATTCTTAATAAGTCTGACTGAATTCAGATGACAGGGGTCAGGAAATAAACCATAGGCTTTTACCAGGATGATAATGCTTCAAATCAGGCTGCTTATTTAGGTGCCTAAATATGGATTTACTGCCTGATGTTTGTGTTTTACATTAGATTTGCATGAGTAACATCTGAAACCTTACATTCTTGGCCTGAACAAATGAGTAATGTTTCTTTAAGGAAAAAATAAATAAAGCCAAAAAAGCTAAAAACCCCAGAGCCTTCATTAGGTTTTGTGCTAACCAACATTCCTATGTTTTATATTCAAACCAACATATTAACATGAAACAATCATTCCAGATGGAAGAAAATATCACTTCTAGGGTCAGGAAAGGGGTACATAAAATTCTGGCAAATTAGAAGGAGAAATCTACAGGGGCTAAAAAGCTCATTAATATATGCTTTAATCCCCTTGTGGATCGTTGTGGTTTGGACCCGCAGAAACTGAAATAAGAAAATGCTACCATAAGCTGACCAGTTTTAGTGCTGAAAGGCAATATCCAAAACGTTCCTCGGGCTTCCAGGGAATGAAAGACCTTGAATTGGTACATCTATACGTTCTACCAAACAGCTGACTGAGTAGACGCCTACCCTAAATTAACATGTCTCAGATTATGATGTGAACTTCAATAGAAAACATGTACTTAGCCAAAAGACAGCATAAGTTAGAAAGTATAACACTTTTAATGCATCATATTTTTAAAGCTGTTTTTTGTTGAAGAACAACAACAACAAAAAACCAACCATTGAACATTTTAGTTTTGCCTTGAGGGATAGAATTTCAAGAAACTACAGTTTATGCCATGCTTTAGCTAATCTACCTAAATACAGCATCTGTAACTCCTTTATGTGGTATTTAGTATTTTGACAAGAAAATTTTACTGGTTTTCTGTCACAAAACATTACCAGACTATGCTAGTACATGCTCTAAATTTGAGTTTTAAAAGTAGAATCAGATGCTTCTTCGTTTTACATATTTTGCCTGATAATATCAGCAAACATGTCTCATCTCCTTTTACTGTCCTTCCTTCCTGCTACGGGTTTGGCTGTTTGCAGCTTCAGGAGCCACATCAAGGGGCACCAAATCATAGAATGAGAGGGAACATTTTTTAAACATCTTGAGCTACAACATCTGACTCTTGGCACTTTTTGCTGGGACCCAGATATTAATTATCTCGAGGGTGAGCAGCGAAACTCATTTTACATGAGCACTGATTTGAAGGTGACCAAAAAGCAAGAGTTGAAGTCACAGCACAAAGCTGCTAAGTCAAGCACATGACAGTGGTAATGTTTGAATTTCACCAGCTGGCTGTCTACTAGCAAACTGAATTTCCCTGGCCAGGACCTGCCGGCATTTGAGGGCGCTATTTGTAAGGCAGCCCATCTATTTCATGCCTTCCAAAGCAAAATGTAATTTACAGCTGGCTCAGGGTAGGACTTTTAGATCCCAACATCTTACTGGAGGAAGCACTTACACATAAACTATTACTTCTACTTTTCTGCCATTCCTTCTGTATCTCTCTTACCTACATATACAACATTTGCGTGTGTGTTACTCATACAGTACATATAACTGTTGATTACTTCAAGACGCTGGATCAACAGAAGCTCAGCAAAGAGTGAGGCAATTCTTCCAGCCAGGAACCTGAAACATTTCTGAAATGTCTCCTAAACATTAACAGGAACCAGGAGGTATTTTGATAGACTTATAAATTTAAATTCATTTATAACAAATACTGAATTTATTGGTTTATTATGCCAGCAGGAATTACATATTGTATTATAAAATCAAAGGCCAACATAGTTCAGATATCTTCAGCTATAATTAAGACTTCCATGTATTTTACAAGATTCGAGAGAGAGGAATACTATAAAATCTATAGACCTTATTCATTAAAAAAGCTGCTTATGTAATCAATTCACATTTTTCAATGTGTTTTATAGGCATCCTGGAATATCTGCATTCAATACATATTGGATGGTTTCAGCTATATTTATAACATTTATGGCTGTGGATCTACAAATATAGATGAGATATGGCTGCTAAAAGGTAGGTCTGCTTTTATACTTGTTATTATTTATTATGTATATCACAGTAGCACCCAAACCATATGCACATGTTTAATGTCACTCATGTCAGTCCTATGCTTGCAGCAAGATCCCTCCTAGATTTGTAGCTGAGCATACACAGGATTGGTGCTCTGGTCTGCCTACAATGGTGGGAGGAAGTCTGTGAAATAAACCAGGGGTTTCTCAAACTGAGTTTGTTTGAGGACTGCCCTCAGAAGCAGCATAGCAGCAGCTCCTGGTCTCCTGGCTTCTGACCTCCATGTCCTCTTTACATTCCCTAAACAAGGACTCCAGTCCCATGCCCCTCAGCTGGCTGATCTTTCTGTCAAGCCCGTTTAAGCCTTTAGCCCACATATACTCCTTCATTTAGCTTTATGCACCCATCATGACAAACAGCCCTAGGATCTTACCACCCTTCTGGTGTACAGACCAGTGCTGCCAGCCCTGTCCCAGGCACCTCGCCTTATTCTGCCACACACCTGCGCTAATGCTGGTCTGAGAAGAGCAGTTCTTCTCACAGACTTCAAAATGGTGTGTGAGTGCCGGCAGCTTCAGAGAATCAGCTGTAGTTTTGTTTACATGCAAGGCAGTGGCGGTCACAGCTCTTTAGTCTGCAGGGTTACACTTTCTCATAGGATCAGAGAGATGCTTACAACAACTGTCCTTATAAGATACTACACATGGGAAGAACTGGAGGCTAGCACTGGCAAAACAGTTTTAAAGGTCCACATGCTGTGATTTATGAACTTCTTGTATGAAGTTTAGTTATAATCATCATCATTACTGCTATTGAAGTGAATGGTCTCTGAGGTATTGGCTAAGATCCTAATTTTGCAAGATTTCTATGCCACTAGCATCCCAAACTTGTCCGATATTCCATGAATGTTATGGAGCATACCGTATATTTGGTAAAAAAGCATCTGGAGTAGAAAAGGGGTGGGGAACTATGCTCAGAAAGCCACTTACCTCATGTCCAGGCAAGCCTAGAGATTTTCTAATCTATTACACAACTCAGTGGTTTTAAACTGTGTGGTGTCATCTCCACAGCTTAAAGGGATCTGCTCAGTTGAGAGGGTGGCCTCCAGTCATGCCTGGGAAGTGTCTGTAGATTTGCTGTCTGTATCTGCAATTAATTTGTTCTGGAGGAATGTCTTAAAATAACTTGTAGGCATTCCCACAGGAACTTGAAGTTGAAAATACATGAAGGATTGGGCATGATCAGATTCAGAGTGATGCATTGTTCATATTTCTGATCAGCTTTTTGATGCAGAATACTGTAGTGCAGTTTTACTACAGAATTTTTCTCTAACAATCAGCCTTGGTACTAAACATCTAAAGCAGGATGACACAAAGAGCAAACCACTGCATAGTTCACTACAATAGGGGAAGATTTATTTATCCAGAGAGATTTCAAGTGGCCATTTAGATACTGCCACTGTGGCAGATGAATTAGCATGGGAAAGTGCTGCTGATTCTACTTTCCAATAGATCTAGTGCCTTACCAGAACACCATGGGCTGGAAAAAATTATAATCTACAAATGGAAAATTGAAATATACTGAAATCTAACCAGAGAGTCAGAGGAACATGTCTCCTGGAATGGCTCCTGTGTTGGCAGAAGTGACTGGGCAGTGATCCCAGAGTGTATTAATCTCCAGTCATGAAGCTAGCACAGGAAGGTCATTTAGTTATTAGGAAAATAAAACAGGTTTTATAAACTGAAGTTTGGTGATCATGAAGGGTTTACACTCTTACCATTTTTGCTCAGAACTGTACACTAGCTATGTTCAGGGCAGCAGGAGTGCCTACTACAGGGCTAGGAGTTGTCCTCAACCTGGGACAGCAACCACACAGTTTGGCTTTCTGTCTTCTCCCAGACAAGGTAGTCCCCAAATGTTGCCAAGATTTATGTCAGAGAGTGGTATCTGGCAGGAGCTGCAGCCATGACAGAGAGGGTGTTAACAGTTCAAGAGTACAGGCAATTTTTGTTCCCTGCTTTAGCTAGCACCTTCTCCCCATTTTATTTGCTAATACAGACGTTGCCCCTGTATTTTACAACAGCTCTCTAAACAAGGTATCCTGTAGATGTCCCTTGGCCTCAGGGAGCATCATAGGACATGATTCACTAAAGAGGAAAATCTGAATCTCAGCAAGCAAAATAAAGGATAGGATACAAGATTGAGATATTTCCCACCAAATTTTAGTGATTTATGTGTTAGATGACTAAGTTTAAATTACTTATTCTAGGTTCTGTTTATGGATTGAAACAAGAACTTTCACAGGCAAGCCACCTCAGCTCGAGCTAGATGTCCGAGTTAGGTCAAATGAATAACCCTTTACAGGTGTTTGTTTCTCTCTGCTAAGAGGAGAGCCTGCAATGACACAGGTGCAACATATCCAACTTTCAGATCATGGGATAGTTCAGATCAGAGGGTATCTCAGGAGGGCTGTAGTTCAGCCTCCTCACAACAGGGTAAGCTGTGAGGTTGGACTAGGTTGCTCAGGGCTTTATCCAGTCAGGTTTGGAAAACCTCTGAGAATGGAGACTGCGTAGCTTTTCTGGGCAACCTGTTCCAAAGCCTAACTGTCCTAATAATGAAAAGGGTTTTTACTTACATGAAGTCAGAACCTTTTTGTTTCAATTCATGTAATTTGTTAGTATGGCATCCTGTGCCATGTGGCACCATGGAAAATCTGCCTCCATCTTTCATCACTTTGTAGGCGCTCGCAGGCTGCTGTTAGGTCCTCCTGAAACTGTCTATCCTCTAGGCTGAACAGGGTCAGCTCCCCCAGCTTTTAAGAGCGTAAGTCCTCCAATCGTTTTGCTTGCTCTTTGCTAAACTCTACTTGTTTATTGATATCTTTCTTGCAGTGGGGAGTCCAAAACTGGACGTGATATCTAGATGTGGTCTAGTAAGTGCTGAGTAAAGGGGAAAGTAATTCGCACTGATCTCTTGGTTGTGCTCCTGTTCATGTAGCCTGGGGTCATGATCCAGTTTGTGCCCACCAGGACTCCAGGGCCTTTTCACCAGAGCTGTTTCCCAGGCATGCACTGTCCAGCCTGTACCTTTGTAAGAGGCTGATGTGAAAATTAAAGGATTAATTCACCAGAAATTCTTCCAGGAGTTATCTGAATTCCTGTAGTAATCTCACTCTTCTAATTCCAGCTGTAGTTTAAAGGAGTCACCCTCACCACACTTCTCATAGCAAATGTATAGGTGGCAACAGGCAGAGAAGATTCTGGATGAGAAGAAGATACAAAGGAATATCCTCATGACTTACTCATAAAACATGAGATTTAAGCTATACCCTTGTGTATAAAACTTCCCAACTAACCAGCTTAAGCAATTTCTAGGTCAAAAGTGCTGCTTTTTAGGATTTCTCTGCCCCACTTGTTGGTTCTTGCTGGAGACCATGTATCGTGTAGGAAATGGAAGTGCCTAACTGAAGGCTGTGAATTCCTCATGGTAATAACATCTACTATTTGGTCTCCCCTGACCCACAGCAGATTCATTGCAGCAGCAAGGGGGCACAGAAGTGATTTCCGCATGAGACTGAAGCTGGCAGATGACCTCACCAACTGTTGCCTAGAGAAGTCTGAAATCATGTCTGAAATGCTCTTCAGTGCTTTTGTACTCTACTGTCTACCTTTATGACCTGTGGAAGAGGGGCAGGCAAGTCAGGAGGACTACAAAGGTGTAGCAAGTTTATGCACGGAGAAGAGCCCAGCTAGAGCTTAATCTGGCTACTGCCTTAAAAGACAATAAAAATACATCAGTAGCAAAAGGAGGGCTAAGGAGAATCTCTAGCCTTTATTAGATGTGACAGGAAACGAAGTGACAAAGGGTGAGGAAAAGGATGAGGTACTTAACACCTTCTTTGCCTCAGTCTTTAATAGTAAGACCAGTTGTTCTCTGGGTACCTGCACTGGAAGACAGGGACAGGGAGCAGAATGGAGCCCCCATAATCCAAGAAGGAATGGTTGGTGACCTGCTAAACCACCTAGACACACGCAAGTCTATGGAACCAGATAAGATCCACCCAAGAGTACTGAAGGAACTGGCAGAAGTGCTCACCAAGCTGCTTTCCATCAGCCAGCAGTGTGCCCAGGTGGCCAAGGCAGCCAACAGCGTCCTGGCTTGTATCAGGATTAGTGTGGCCAGCAGGACTATGGAACTGATTGTGCCTCTGTACTTGGCACTGGTGAGGCCGCACCTCCAATACTGTGTTTAGTTTTTGGGTCCCTCAGTACAAGAAGGACATGGAGGTGCTGGAGTGTGTCCAGAGAAGGGCAAAGAAGCTGGTGAAGGGTCTGGAGAACAAGTCTTATGGGAAGCAGCTGAGGGAACTGGGGTTGTTTAGTTTGGAGAAGAGGAGGCTGAGGGGAGACCTTATTGTTCTCTACAACTCCCTGAGAGGAGGTTGTAGTGAGGGGGTGTTGGTCTCTTTTCCCAAGTAACTAGCGATATGAGAGGAAACGGCCTCACGTTGTACCAGGGCAGGTTTAGACCGGATGTTAGGAAATATTACTTCACTGAAAGGGTTGTCAGGCATTTGGACTGGCTGCCCAGGGAAGTGGTTGAGTCACCGTCCCTGGAGGTATTTAAATGACATTTGGATGTGGTGCTTAGGGACATGGTTTAGTGGTGCACTGGCAGTGTTAGGTTTACAGTTGGACTTGATGATCTTAAAGGCCTTTTCCAACCTAAATGATTGTATGTATTCTGTGTATCTTTCTGTACTACCAGCACAGTCATGAAGAGCTAAGGATCAGGCCTGTGATGTGCAACGTGCCTCTGGCTGGGAAGACAAGAATGAGGAAGACCTGGAAATATTTGAAGGCATTTCTGGGCTGGTGGCTGAGGAAGGAGAGGAAGGTTCCTCCCTTCCAACACACTAAAAAGCACATCCTAAAGTCGTGCAAATCAAGAAAACCTTGGGAATTCCTAGGAGTCACCAGTGGGTGCTCTAGAAATGCTCTGGGAGCTGCAGAGCTATCATCAACAACTGGCTGTACTGCTTACTGCAGCAGGGAGCAATGCCTCACCCAGACACCCACTTGTGCACTGGCTCTCCAGGACTGGCTCCCTCTGCAGCAGACTGTCTGACCTCCTAGCATATCACACTTGACCCTGCGGCTCCTCTAGACATTATGTACAATCTCTTGGCCTTATGACATAATTATGATTGTCTGTGTGTTTGTTTTTTCCTAGTTTAGACTGAAACAATTTTAGGGCCATGCTGCAGCCCGTCAGCAAGGTACTTTTGCAGCATCAAACTGAAAGCACATGCTGCATGCCTGAAGTACGAGTGGGGGCTGATGATGGTGTTTGAGGACAATGCTGAGCAGTGCCAGAGAGCTGAAGGAGCCAACTCTCATGCAGTGTTGTTCTCAGTGCCAACTGGAAAAAGGTTTTTGGCATAAGCTAATTTGTGAACTGTCTCTGGATACTGTCTGGGACGTGTGAGCTGACACCAGCCATACTGCACCTAAGGTCACTCATTGGCCTTCTTCATTTAGCAGTATAGACACAAGTTAACACCATGAAACTATAGCAAATGAACCAGTGCCAAAAAGGGGACTGAAAAACACTGTTGGAAATGTCTCTGTGGTGCTTTTGGCTCAGGTGAGTACTGTACCTGCTCTGAAGGTTGCCCTCAGATCACCAAGCTGGACCCCAAAAAGCCAGGGTAGGGACATCTTTGAAGCAAGGAATGCTGTCTCTCTCCTTCACCCTCGCCTTAGACTCACACATCAGAGAGACAGTTGAAAAAAGAGATGAGAAAGGAAAAAAAGATTGTTTTCACTAGATCTGTGTTTTCATTTGCTTCATATTTTAGGAGCCATCAGACAAAAGGGCAAGAGAGGAAGCTACAAATCCTTTTCAAAAGGCAGAGAAAAGAAATGGACAGCAACAACAACAACAAAAAAAAAAGCCAAAAGGTAATTTTGAAATAAATCCTTAACTTCTAAGCTGGAGAGCCAGGCCTTGGATATTGTTAATGAACCATTAGCCCTGCCTTAATCACAACATCTCTTTCTTTTGTTCTCACACCCCACTGCTTTTTCGCAGCCGGAGACACTTGGATTTTCAGAAGTGACAGCGCTCCTCATGAGCATAGTTCATGCTGGTTATAATGGACACATCTGTGCTTACAATGTTTGTCCGTCATATCCACTGTTTGCTTTTAGCAGCACGATGAAGAGCGTGTGGCAGCGTGTGTGTGTGTGCATGTGTGGGAGCAGCAGCGAGAATGCAGAGAGTACTTAAAACCCTGCTAGGCCGCTCTGTTTCTCAATACTGTATTTATTGCAACTCACTTTGTAGTCAGATGAATGGAGTATTTTTTTTTTTTAAGGAATTTTACTCCCAATTGTTTTTACTACAACATAAATTTGCTGACTCTTTGTTAGACAGTAAGAACTCAGGCAACCCTTTGTGAGACTTGATCTTCTGTTGAAATATGTTCAGCTTTGCCCTGGAAGTAGGTCTTTCAGCTGAATAACAAAAGCTTACAGGCAAAAGTTCCCCTTACAGTCACAGCACTGGTTTGCTCTGCACAAACCTTACTCCGCCACTGCTCCTCAAATCAATTCCCTGTGGCGGTGTCAGTGGTAGTGAATGAAACAGGGCCAGGGCACTTGCATGCAATTGCTGTTAAATTGTTAGCATGGTCCCTGGCACGGTTTTGGCCCCGGCCATTGAGCAGACTCCTGCACAATGCCTGGCAAGGTTTGGGGAACTGCCTGAACAATCTGGCTGCAACGATCCTGATGTGAGGGTGAGTCATGCCATGTCCTTTGGCCCGCAGCAAGAGACCGGGCCCTGGCCTGGGTTATTTACTTGAGGAGATGCAATCACAGTATCTGCTCCCCCCCCGCCCCCCTTTTTTTTTACTATAGCAGCAGCTTAGATTACTATTGTTATAGGCTCTGATTCTGCATTGCAGGATGCACGAGTGATTCTCTCTGCAGCTTTGGGTTATTTCTCATTGTTGTGAAATTGGGTTTTTACCCCATAGCAATTCCACTGACTCTTTGCTTACGCTGAGGAAAGCAAGGGGAAACCCTGCAGTATTCTTCAGAAGTCAGACTGCTTGTTGTCCTTGAAACTATAGAAAAAAATGACGACTCAATCCCATTTAGGGGAGGGCTAAGAAAACCTGGGTTTTTTCTCTTCTTGATAACTTTTTTCTTGTTAAATAATTTTGCTGTTTTCATACTTTGTCCAGAATTTGCATATCAGGATGTGCATTTCATGCTGATTTTTTTTTCTTCAGATTAATCCTATAAATTAGTACGTAAAACACAAGGTAATGAAGAATTAGGTCTAAAGCACAGTTAGATTTCATTTGTCCTCTTCTGCATTTTCCTATAATCATTCATTCAACCTGCTATTATGTCCCCTTCTATATATTGTGTCCTAACGATTCCTTTAGAACATTTCCAGAATACTTGTTAGCCAAAATGTAGATTATGAAGCTAAGGACTCCAAATATCAAATTAATTTCCTTATTGGCAGGATATTCTTGGGTTGTAATGTACAGGTTTGAAATAACCAATATTTCAAACACAAACTGTTTCTTATGTATTTGGTTTTTTGTTTCATTGAGCCAAATAAGAATAATGTGAAGCAACAATACAAATTCATGTTAAAAAGAGTAATAACTTGCTTTCCTTAGTGATGTTGATAGCTGGAAAGTGATGCTGATAGCTAGAAGAGCAATGGCAAATGTAATTGAAATTCCATAACTCTTCCATTCTATCCTCTTTTTAATTCTCTCCTAGCTTTCTTAATTGATCGTTATCCATTCACAACTTTTGTATTCATAGTTTCTGTCTGAAAGTGATTTTTTTTTTTGTGGAAATCCATGTAAAAAATGTTCCAGCAGTTCTTGAGAATAACAAAACTACAAAACAAAACTTAAAACAATCCCACAAAACCATTATTTTTCCCATAAAAAGAACAACTAAAAATGTCTAACTTTTATGAACAGCCTTCATTAAAATAGCTTCAGGAGGTGGATAAAGAGCCAAATACTTTGTTAGTATAAATCGGAAAATGTTGATAGGAAAAATGGGACTTGTGGTCATTTTCACATGCAGGATATTTGGCACATAACTTGCCATGGAAATAGCCTCTTCTGAGCGGAAGTGATTTGGCACATAGTGGCTGCGTTTTGACCACAGTGTGAACCTTTGGAAACGGGGCTCTGTTCACACAGAGTAGATTTCTTGCATGTAGCTATGAGCTGTCATGCAGTGAACAAGCGATCTAACTGTGCAGCGAGTGAGAAACATTTTGGAAATTTGTGTAGGTTAAAGTAAAGTTTTGTCTTCACAAAACTCATGAGGTAAGCAAGGCTTTGACACCCAGAGTATCCAACATCACTAAAACACATCTCTGAAAAGAACGGATGGTTGCATCTCAGTGGGTCACATTTTAGATCTTCTTTCATAGTTTAATTACTGTATAGATTTTGCACATACTCTAACAACTGAAATTTAGCTTAAATCTTGATTTAATGTTTTTCTTTTATACTAATAGATATAAGTTACAATAATTTTGGCTTGATATCTGTCTTAATCCCAAGCACTACAGACAATATCCATGTGAAATCTCAGCTTTCTTTTGGCTGATAGTTCATTATGCAAGGTCGTAACACATTTTACTCACCACCACTAGTAGAATTTTCCACTTCTGCTACCTTCTTCTGCTTTACTCTACATCTGGACATTTATTGACATCTGGCTTCAATTTGACTGAATATATAATTGTAAATACAGTGCAAATAATCAGATCCCTTTTTTGAAAGGAATGTTAGCAAGCAAGCCAAATGGTTTGATTTTGTCCCAGATACATTCTCAGCATCACTTATTTTGGAAGAGCTGTTCCTGTCTTCATGCTTCTATCATTGAGCAAAGTTGTCTGGTTGTCGGGAAAAGGAAAAGAGCAGAGTTAATCCTGAAAGTAGATTGTATGTTTTACTAATCACCTGTTAGCTGAGGTCTAGCACATTAAAGAAGAGATTTGGAAAAGAAGCTGAGCAGTGCCTCAAAGAAACCTGACACTGCTATGAATTTTGAATTTTGACCCATCAACCTTATGGGTGGTGAAATCTTTTACACCTGATTTTAACCATTCAACATTTGGGCATCTAGCTTAAACTAGTTACTGAGGTTCATTCTGTATTTGGTGGAGAAATAAATACCAGTCCTTTTGGGTGATGATGCATCCTAGCTTTTAGGTGATGGTGATGGTGATGGTGATAATACAGGATGAACCGTCCTCTGAAGGTGCTTTTCTCATTCCGTAAGATTTGGAGAGATCTTCATGCATCGTTGCAGGCACCAAACTCTTAAACAGCTAAAGCCAGGTGAGACAAATCCCAGAGCAATTTCTCTACCATTAGCAATAATCAGATGTAACCTATTGCTCAAATTCAGCAGTTTCTTAAATGATCATTTTTTTCCTGTGATGATAATAGCAGGACTTGGTTATGCCATTTAGTAGAAGTGTCCCTGGGACAGGAGAGGTGAGGAAGCTGTATATGCCTCACATATGTAGGAGCAAATTCTGTGAATACTGAGTCTCAGAGAAACTTTATTCTTGTTTCTTCCTCTTCCCAGGTGGAAATTGCTGAAGTCTGCGGTGTCCCATTAGAGCTATTTATTGTAATCCTAAAAGTACCCTAGTTAGCAGTGTCTTGTGCTGTGATATGCCTGGGTGGGAGTGGAAATCGTAACTTATAAACATCTTTCATTTCCATATAGCTATAAAGCAGGGGTCACTTAATGATATTTTATAACTTAAGGAATATTATCTTTGAAAACCTGTTAGTTATCTTTGTTCTCTCTCTCACTTTTTTAAGCCAGTGCTAGATTGGTTGAGAGCTATGTTTTTGCTTCTAACCCTGGAAGTAATATTTTCAACTGGTGTAATTATGTTTAATCCAGCACAAGATCTTTTCCTTGCATATATATTTTTTCTAACTAATTTTAACTTTAAATATACACTGTGCTATATATGAAAATGGAAAGTGTTCTGAATTGGTAAGCACACACATAAAAGGAAGGTGTGAAAAAGAAACCACTTCATGGCTCTGAAACCAGCGATCACAACGTGTCACACGAGACCACCCCACAATAAGTAAGAAATTAGAAATGTTGAGGGCTGTTGAACACCAAATTTTCACAGCAGATCGGCACAAAGTTATTTAGCACAGATGTTTCTGTAATTGTGATACACTGGGAAAATTCTCAGTGTTCAAACTTCAATGGCTCCCAGACTCACACTTCCACCTGTGTGTTGTGGTGGTCTACTCTTAATACGCTGGCCTGTAATGTGAACCATGTGGTAACATGTGTCTGGCTCAAAAACCTGTTAAAACCCCTTCCTTCCCCCAGTGTTCTCCTCACATCTTTAAGCTTGTTTCCTCATTTCTATTTTTATGTTTAAAGGATTTACGAAATGGAGGAAATGGAGACACTAGGAAGCTCATGGGACTGGAGGTGTGGGAGGGAGCAAGTTCAGGTACTTCCAATTTGGTAGTGATCAAAAGTCGTTAGCTCTTCTGTGCAGCGTGTGAAATGGCTTTTGAAAAGCAATGTGGTGGTGCTTGTTGCAGTGGGCCAATCTGGGGGAAACAATGCTATTTGCTGCTTTTGTTTGGGTTAAGATACTACCTTGAAAAAATTGTCATGCAAATACATTTCAATGCATTAATTTTTGTTGTGAGCTATTAATTTTGACCATTATTATGATGCCTACTAGCTCTCACATAATACTTTGCCTAAGTAGATCTTGGTGTGTTTTTCAAAGAGTGCTCATTATATACTTGCTTGTCAGAGGTTTGCTACTGAACTCATGATTGTGCGTGTGTGTGTGTCTGAGAACAGATGAATCAACCTCGTAACACAGGAAACGTGAACAAATATTTTGCTAACACTTCTATAAACATGTAGTAGCCTGCGGGTTCCAGAAATGCGTCAATAATTTTTCTTAAAAAGAAAGGTGTCTGAGAAAATAGTGGTAGATAACAGAACATAATGTACATGAATTCAGCAAATATTCCACTGGAAAAAAATGAGCAAAATACTTGTTTCCCCTCAAAGTCATGGTTAAAGCAATAGAAGTTATATATTACTTAGGTTTATAGGTATACTTTCACCTGTTTCTTGCTGTTTCTTTTTTTTTCAAGTACCTCAATATTGATAATATTCACAGCCAGAGCTTTTTGGAAATTTTCCCACAGAATGTTTTTGCACTGGAAAATTGCTGATTCACCAAAATCAACTTGTTTACATAAGGAAACCGTTTTAGTGAAATTGTTTTTAAAGGAAAAATAGGAAACTATTTTGATAAGATCAAACCTCTTAAGTTTGTTATTTTCCAAATGAATAATTTCTTTTTCTTTATGCTACTTATTTAAAAATTTATTTTGAATTATAAAGTCCATTTAAAATTATTGTTTGGAAGGCACACTTAACTGCTGTAGGATATAATTTCCCAGCGAATTTAATTTTGTAGGAAGCTAATTTTAAGAACCTTTCTTTCTTTCTTTCTAGAAAGAAAGTCTTGTTTCTGACCACCATTACTTACAATATCCATGCTATTGATATTTGAGAAATTATGAAGTTAGATTGGGGCTTTGAGCTATTCGAGCAGGTTTTTTTTTGGTATCCCCAAAAAGACAAACCTAAAATCACTAAATCATCTAATCACCATAATAATCACTAAAATTACAGTTTTACCATCAAAAAGTTCTAATACTGATAATAAATATTTCAGTACAGGTATTTTTATATAGTATCCAACCTAGAGAAGGTCAGTTTTACTATCTTAAAATAGCACAGTTTGAGTTTATATATATTAGTTAGACGTAGTGTGTCATCTAGAGGATCACCAGGTCATCTAGAAAAACCTTTGAGCAGACAGAGGTTAAAAAGCAGATTTTTCAGAAGTTTGTGAAACAAATCTATTACCTCATCAGGTTCCCAAAAGCAATTTAGAATTTGGGACTGTTGTTTCTGGAGAAATGAAAACTGAGCTGAATTGAATATTGAAGCCCCCAAAGACTGAAGCAACCCCCTTTTCTTAGCTGTTGATAATATTAAAATAACACTGAGGCAGAGATAGAAACCATACCGTTTCCATTTGTGAGAAGCAGGGCTGCCTCTGTGGTTGACTTCCCACAGCCCACAGAAAATGGGTGAGCTTTTGGCAGCCCTCCTGGTCCTCGCTGACCTTGGGCTAACGGTTTGCCAAGGGGTCACTAAACAATAGATTGATCACCCTGAAAGTGTGAGTTTCTCAGAGGTTACACAAACAACCTCCAGTTGATAAAACTAACCATAGAAAAAGTCTGAGTGTCCTTTTTTTACAGTGGTTGAGTCACAGTTCAAGAATGGAAAAATGGGCAAATCCACTGAATAAACTTCTCAATAAATAATTTGTTTACTTCTAGTTAGCAATCCTTGTAGAAGACAACACAAATGGAGATGGGTGTAAACACCTCTGTAGCTACTGAAATGATTATTTTTTTCACATTGAAATTAGAGCCACCTCAAATTAGCACTGAAGAATAAAGAAAAGTGACTTACTTCTACAAATGCTGTAGTTTTAGTCTAATGTTGATACATCTGAGTCATGGCTCGGGGAATGGCCTCACCTGTACTATAAGACAGAATGAAATCCTTTCTAGCCCAAGAAGGTGAAGGTTAAAGCTGGTTAAAATAGCAGTGATGTGCATGACATTTTTGGAAAAGAAATCTCTTTTAATTGAAGTTCCTTTAGTCAGAGCTTTGACTAGCTTTAAAAGTGTTCAGACAGAAGTAGATACCGTGTTTTTACAGGGACAGAATCTCTATCGAAACACCAATTTCTGGAAATAATGGTCTGAAATATTTTAATTAAAAAAAAAAAAGTATTCCTACTTTTTACTGAACTTTCCTACTTTGACAAAAAATAAACAGATTAAAACTCAAAACATTCTCACAATAATTTCACTTTTGGGGATTATTAATGTACATCTTTAAAGAGAACCAGTAACGCACATACAATCATAATATTGAAGAAGTTACTTATTTTTTTTGAGGTTTGCATGAAAACATGTTTAGTAATATCCCTAATTTTTTTCTTTCTTTTCATAATGCAAAATCTAAGGTAGGCATCAAGAGCTTTCAGGTGACACTTCTTGTGTAGTGGACATACCCAGTGTAATAAACCACATACCTGAACTTCCAGGATATGTAGGCAAAGCTTACATAATGCTACACACATCATGGGGGTCCATGGTGGTTTTTAAACCTTCTGGATTAGTCAATTTTTCATAAAAAATTACTACTGTAGTATAAAATGTTACCTTTTTGTAACTGTTATTTCTGTTTTGCTGGAAATTCACTTTAGTGCAATTAAACAGATTTTGGAGTGTCTGTCATCTCAAGTGCTCCAGCTACCTGTAAGATAGGTTGGATCATAGGTGAGAAGATACAGACTATAACTTTAGAGAATCTTGTGTTTATGTTGAGGATCAAAAAGGTGCAATGTCAGCCTTATGAGGGGTAAGTAAAAGGATGATATGCATTTGCCCCATTTTCTTCTGCTCCAAGATGCATCACGTTTGCTTGGGGTTACATATTCTCTGGTACTAGGAAAAGATGTATTCAGACAGCATTTGTAATAATTACAGATATACTTCCTTTTTAGTTATGTTTTCTCTGTAAAGGCTATCTTTCATTACAAGGTATGAAGATACAACATGTAACAATGAATTAGTGCTTAAGCATTCTGGACTTAATGATTTATTACTGCTTCATGTCACACAGAGAAAAGCTGATACAAAATGTAAGTTTCTGGCTGACTTTTAATAAGCATTATGCCCATTTAAAAGGCCAAATAAACTCTCCAATTTCTGTGAAATAGAATTTCTTACAAGAAGCAATGGGCCTATTGCAGCACTTGAGTGCTTAGGTTAGAATTCATATGCTTAGTCCTGGAAATTTAGATTCTCTGTCACGCCTTGAAAAGGACCCTTGGGAGCTTGAATAAACAGTTTTGAAGAAAATGCTTTGCTTTAATGATGTTTGTGTTTTCTTTGTAAACTGCAATGGAACCTGGTAACCCATGGAAGACATTTGCAGCTCCAATGTTTTCATCTATAGCTGAGACAGTAGGTTACACTGAACTCAACGCTTAGCTGTGACAGATGCTTTCATATACAATTTGAAATTCATAAAAAGCATAAAGGGTCCTTCCTTTCCTCACCCTAAATTGCACCAGATCTGGTGATGGAAACTGTTTGTAAAAGGAGTATCTAAAGAGAAACACAAAGGCTTCAGCAAACTTTTTGCTGGAGAAAAGCTGAGCTATCCTGTCATCTCAGGCCTTGAGAAAAAGGATTAGAAATTTGATACATTAGGACTGAGGGAAAATAACTTTTTTTTCTGAGGAAAACTTTTATATCAGTTTATGTGTAGCTGAAAAAAAAAGAAGGAGCAAGCAGAGCTGGGTAAACAGCTGGGTTTTCAGTAGGTGGGCAGTTGCAGCCTGGTGACATTTATGAAAATAACAATATTTTTCATTTGTAGACTCCTCATTTAGGCAGCCAGGCTTTTCAAGCAAGAGAGAACCCTGCAGAGTGAGATCCTTTCACAGCATAAACTAATGTATCTGCATATTGGATGCCTTTTTCCTTGTTCATGTATGTCACTTTCTTGCTACCATGTTTACTTTTTTGAGCTTCTCTGAGTTTTGTGTAATGATGACTGAACGATATTGTGGATTGAATGTGGATGGCACCAGTTATGGAGCCAAATCAAGAAAAATGCAGTCTCATTTTTAACTCCAAGTTTAGAAGCCAGTTCTGCAGAGGAAAAAAAAAGAAAAAAAAAAAAGCTGGGTCCAAACCCCTTGACTTTATGCTCTCTCTTACTACAGCTCCTGTAATTTGACTGATTTTCACTGTGTCCTTATAAAGGTAGTGCTCACCTCAGACCTGACCTTCAGCAGCTCTTCCTGCTGCCAACTTGCAGTAAAATTTATTGGCTTGTTTTATCAGATGACATGAAACAATGCCAGCTATTTCTCCAGTGCTATCTATATGTGATCAAACAGCACTGAAATTACTCACACAGAGCAAAGATATGCTGGTTTCTCTTGAATATTTTTAACCTGTAAAGTCTACTGGAAACATATTTGTTTGACAAGAAGTAATAACAGGTCTTTAAGGCGGAAACTTGTCAAAAAGAATACGTGACAAGCCAACATTCAAAAATGCTGGGAAAAGGAATCTTACTTTATAATATAGAACTTTGCAGTATAATTTGATTTAGAGTTCAGCCCAATAATGTTATTTATTGTTCAAGAGGTGTTTTTAATCAATTTGAAAAAGCATGGCTTCCCTCCAACTATGCCTCCCTTCTCCACAAGAACCAGTAGTCAGGATTAAAGAAGTTTAAATAACAACAAACCAAGCTTTGTATTTGTGCCTAGTGTCAGCTTGCACTGCTGTAGGAAAAAGAAAGCTGATTTTTCTTTTGTGGACTTAAAAATAGTTTTAAAAAAAATCATCTGACAGTATTTATGAGTACCCCAAAGAATTCTCCGAGCCCTCTCTTTCACAGTGCTTTACACCTAAAAGCTCTGATCACTCATTCCTTAAACCTAAGGGGATGTCAACATTTGCAGTGGAGTGAAGCAAATATGCCTGTGCTCGTGGAAATGGAAGTCAGTTAAGTCTCTCTGTGCATCAGCATCCTGCTGATACATTGACAGGAATCCAAAAAGAGGACAGCCATGTACATGCCTTGCTGTGACCAAGCCTCTTTGAAGTTGCTTGAGACCTTTTTCTCTCAATGCAGCTCTGCATAAATGCAGTGATTTGCTCTGCAAGCCAGCAGGGATGTCACTGTATTGCACTCTTCCACATATCCATGAATATGCACAGAACTCTCTTGCATCTACAATAAAGTATCATCTCTTGTACTTTTACAGTCTTAATTACTGTGACTTCTGAAAACCTCACGCATGTTGCTGCATTTACATTAACCTGACTTGCTCTTTAGGTAGAGAATGCTGCTAGTCCATTTTACAAATGAGGAATTGAGGCACAGAAGTGTTAAGTGATGTACCTATGGCCACAGAGAAAGTCCAGGGCAGATGTAGTCACCTTATGTAACTTGAAACATCTAACTGAAACCTTCTGAGTTGCCCATTTTCTTTCATTGACTTAGTGAGCAGCAATGCCTGAATAATTTAGATAGTATCCCAGGCTGAATTAAATGCTTCAAATAGCTTGCCCCATCTTCAGATTAGCACTCCCTTTCTTTGCTTCTGCCAGGTTATAAAGATGTGTCAGCCTGCAGATTAAATCCTGTATTGTTCAAAACACGAGTAAACCTTGTGTTGCCCTATTGCAGTCCTTGGCAGGAGATTACATAAACAGTGCATACTAGTCATCTGTTGAAAAAATCTTCATGTGTTCCACACTGTTTTGATATGTGTTGTCTAAGCTGCTATTCACCATACAATCTAGGTTTTTGATGATGGCAAACATTGTAAAAGAAAAAATATGAAAGATAAAAGGGATTACCGGCTGTCTTCTGTACTCCAGGTCAACGGGAGTTTTCGTGTATAGAGAAAACTCCAGCACTTCTACAGTCAATGGGAATTTTGCCTTTGGCTTCAGTGGGGCTAGATTTTCACCCTCAGACTTTCTATGCATTATGTTCTCATTTTCCAAAAGTCTACATTGCTTATTTTTAATTTGGTGGTACAAAGTATGCTCAAAAACTAATTGCAAATTGCAGTGCAGTGATTTAGATATATTACTCACCATTTTCATAACTTGGTCTATGTTTATTTTTAGCTAAGTTCTTTCTTCCTTTTTTCATTTTTTCTTTTACATAGTGGCTTTAGCAACTTCTGCAGAGTTTTATAAACTTACCTTCGTTCAGTAAACTATTTGGAAACAACCATACTTCTACAATTAAAATTTTACTTGCTCCTTCCCCACAAACATGTTGGCAGCTAAGTAAAAGCTAAGCTATCAACTGGTATCTATTTAATTGTGTTTTTCTGTAGTTATCTAGGAGGGGTTATTGGGTTAAGTTGTCTAAACCTAGCTATATCGAACAGAATATGCACTGTACAGAATTACATCAAAGTTGTATAGCCCATAATATTAGACTTTCATATCAACATTTTTGTTCTGTTTCAATATTTCAGCGATTTTTTATCAGGAAGATGTAGACATCTGCATGGAAGATGACCAACATCATTAACGATATTCTATCCGGAGAAAATCTGCTTTATTGAATAAAGTAACTGAATGGACTCTAACTCTGAATATTGTGCCTTTATTATTGTATGAGCATTATTCTTCTCTCTTCAGTCCTTTTACATTCAAAAATATGCTGGGGGCAAAAGTGTCCTTATAAGCTCAAAGAGTGGGGCTGGAATTCAGTTTATACCCACACAAGGCAGCAAAGGCTTGGAAATTCTCTCTTGCAAGAAGCGTTTAGATCTATTAGCTGGCTGTGTGAGGGAGAGCACCGTCTGTAGTGTTAATCGTGGTCCGTGTAGGTGGGACCACTCTGAACTTTGGATCTGATCCCCATGCTGCACCAGCCAGAAGAACTGAGCTGGCACGAGGGAGTGGAAATAACTTGTGCCAGGTACAGGACCCTTGCTGATCAGTGCAGGGGGAGCCGGGACTGCATTACATCTGAGTCACAGTCTAGTGGGCTGCTCCTGGCGCAATGCAACCGCCTGCTGCATCATGCCCTGTGCTTGTGGTAAAGCCATGGTTGATTTCCAAAGTAGCTGGTAGTGCTCACTGTAGTTTTTCAGGACATGCCACATGGCTCCCGTTGGCCCACGTGGAAAGTTCCACAGGGAACCTGCTATTCACAGATTAGGTAGCTGAAGCTCTTTGGTATTGGCTGCAACAAAAAACTGCTGGCTGTCGATGTAGAAACCACTACTGCTAGAATATGGAAATTATTCTACCTTAATGGAAACAGAAAGGTGATTTCACTTGCATTAGTAAAACTTTGTTGAAAAGCTCTTTAAAAAAATAGGAGGGATTGAGGAAAAGGGGTAGGTAGGCCAAAGGAATTTTAATGTTTTTTTATCCTGAGTTTTTATAGGAACTGTGCTGTTAATGGTTTAGCGAATGCTTGTTTGTCTCCATGTGAAGGAAGATGGATGTGTGAAGAGTCACCCAAGTTCCAGGGAGAAACTGAGCAAGACAGATTAGTCCCACCTCAGCCTGACACCTGGGGCACATCCTTATCTAAGGGGGTAAATGGATCAGAATCTTACTGCCCGTTTATTTATTCTCCTTCTGTTTGGAGACTTTCCCTGATTAATTACTGTCTAGTAATTGCTGCTGTTAACTAATGTCAAACCTAATTAACCTGGAGTCCCTTCATCCAGTACCTCCACCATCCCTGTGCAAAGACAAGAAGGTCATCAGCAAGGAGGTTCTGAGGATGGCCACACTTTACCCATTCGTTTATTTGCTTTGGGCCTTGTTTGCTATTCCTGCTGCAATGCCTGGCGACAGCTTTCTAGAATTCCCATCAAGTCTAATTGGCCTGCTGAAGCAGCAGTGAACACAAGATTTAAGAAATGTTTTCTTTAAAAACTTCTGGTCCTACAGACACTTTGAGATCAAGTTTCACTCTGTTGAAATCACACACGATTCCCTGTGATTTTCATGAGAAATACTGTAAGAAAGTATTAAAAGAGAAACATGTCTCACTGGTTTGGAGGGACTGATGGCCAGGGGGGTTGAAGAGTGGGTGGTGGTAACATAGCAAGGCATCTACAGAATCTTTAAGGGTTGCCAAAATTAACACATACAAGGTATTCAGTATCAAAGTTTTCAATATTTGGCTCCATAAACACAATACCGGTTGCAAAAACAAAGCTAAGGATTTCATGCTGATTACTTAAATAAAAATTGTTTAATTATGAACATTTGGGAAATGAAGTTATGAAGAACTGACCGATATTGCTATGGCTTCCTAGTGTTCATACCAGACTGTGAACACCGTGCCAGCATCTTACTGTGTAGCGCATTGTAGATCCAGCTACGGTAAACAGTTCTAAGGCTCAGCATGGCTCAGGCAGATAGCTCAATGCAGAAGGAGGTCTATCTCATCACAAAGGCCTACTGCTTTTAGCTTCAGTAAAGTGTGGACTTACCAGTCCAGTAAAGCTACCAGCATCGTCTATGGAGGTGCTGATCAAGTAGGTCAAGTTCCCATCTTCTTTTCTTGATTTTTATCTCCTTTTAGGCATTGCCATACAGCAATACTAGAAGATTTATTTCAGAAATAAGAATAAGCCATGTTAGTATTCAGGAAATACTGGATGACACTTCAGATTGGTCACAAAAATCAGATTTATCTGCCTGTTATTATGATTATTACTGAAAATATGCATCTCTTGTCAAACTCTTACCCGCATTACTCTTGTGTCTTTGACTTTCCTTCCTTTCCTGTCAACCCTTCTGATTGGCTCCAACCAATTTTTCTGACTCAATTGCTTTACCTCACCATTTAAAAGTCTCCTAGCTTCCATTTGAAGCTTTGAAAACTTAAGTGAAAGTTATAGAGTGACTCAAGTAATAGAGTAATGAGTTGTGTGTTTGCATAAAGATAGTTTAGGGTCACATGCTTCATATTGTAATGTGTAGTGGAACACCTATGCAGCCAGTCACCACCCATCAGCTCATGAGCTCTTGGTATGAATATGATGATGATGCAATCACTTTAGGCTCCTCTGCCCATCCACCCAGCTCCAGAGCATATTTCTTACTCTCTCTATTCATCTGGCATCAATGCAACAGGTGTGTACCACCTGTTGAGGCTTTTCACTCACAAGCGGGGATAGTAGAAAACTTCATGAAACCACTACATTGAACACTCTGTCCTGCCCTGTTGTATAAGAAGAGTTGTTTATGATGTAAATCCTGCACGGCTCCCGTTTAGAGTCCAGTGTTACAAGGTAAAGTAGCTTCAATTTTAATTTGCCTAAAAAATTTAGATTATAGTAGGTCAGTTGTTTTTTTTCACAAGAAACGTAATATTTGTACTGAGGAGAAAAGGAAGGGGAGGACAAGAGGTATCTAGAGATTGAAGTCCTTTTAAGCATCCCATCTAAGTTATTCCCAACCAAGAGCCCAAGTTGTAACTTTAAAAATCTGATTAAAGCTGTGGATTGCAATTGCTTACCGGGTTGAAGGTTGGAATATTTTAGCTTGATACTCCTTGTGTTACCAGTACTCACATCTTTCTTACATCTTCTCTAAACTCCTCTAATTTTTGACATTGTAACTCTTCTGTTATGAAAATTCTGAAACATGTCACTCTTATTGGCTACATCTACACTAGTAAATTAAATAATGCCAGATAATGTTTTCAGCACAGAAATTTACTCAACTATCATATTGGATTGCCAGTGTGATGCCTGATGTATAACATCCCTGACATTTTGGTCTGGGTTGTTTTGCATTTCCCTAAACAATACCTGGGCACACTCTGGGAGTTTGCAAATGCTAGGGACTACTCCCAGTAACCGGTTTGAGCACACTCACCCCGCATTAAAAGCTAAGAGTTCTCAATAATCTAGAAATAGGTTTTTCTGTCATACGGAGCCTTATGGCTAGAGAGTGTCTTGGATAGCAGTCACTTTGCATCCCTTCTTTCTTCTCTCAGTAGTACATTACCAGTCATTTAAAAATAAATAATGTTAGGTTATGTTAATTTTTAAATAGCTAACATTAAGATTGTGTTCTGTTTCAATTCTCCTATGAAGGCAGAGTTGGTGGCAGCTACAAAACTGAAGAAAAAAGTATTCCTGACATTTCTAGGTGAAACATATCACCACCACCACTAGCAACAGCAAACCTTCTTGGTATAATGATTGAACTTTCTAGATTTCCTATGAACTCTGAAGGAGATGAAATTGCTGCTACCATCTAAAGCAAGAAAGGAACACTTCTTCCACCTATCTGCATACATGTATATTTGACATAGAATTATTCTGTTATTAATTTCAGCCAATCATATAAAATATTGTTCTTAATGTTAACAAAAATGTAGGTGCAAATATCCACGGTTTTAATTTATATGATCCTAAGAACTCAAGAATATTAACTGTTTTGAAGAAAGACAGTCTTTTGTATAGCATTGTTCTATTACACACTTACCTTCCCTGTGCAGGCGCTAACATGAACACGCAGAAAATGGCAGAATTCCTTCAACTTTGATGTCCACAAAGGAATGATGTCAGAGTAAATAAATTTTAACAAAAAAACCCTCCTCTCCCTCTCTCCCAGCCTCCTTTCTTTGCCCCCACCCGCCCCGCTCCCTGTAGTACAGAACAAACCATACTAGAAAAAGAAATATGGGAGAAGGTTTAGCCAGGTACCATCTGGCTAAAGATCTCAACTTCTGGAGCTCTGAAACTGCCTCTGTAATGGCAAGTTAAAGAGCACCTGGAAACATTCCCAGACACTGAAACTCAACCCAGTACTGTTAAATTGTTAGCATAGCCCCTGGCATGGCTTTGACCCACTCCAGCTAGCCCTCTCCCAAGCATTCCTAGAAAATATGCAGGAGTTACTAGGGGTGGGGCACCACTCCCAGGAGGCAGTCTGGGTGGAGTTACAACTTAAGACCTTAATTATACAGATGTGGCCACACTGTGCCACTTGGCCAGCACAGAGGTCTTGGCACTGTTTAGTTTACTAGTACAGATGTTACCTGAAACTTCCAAGATCTGTCCTCATGTACAGTCAGTTCTGTTATGGCTTAGACTCTGCTTTTCTGGAAAGATTTTTACCTGGTCTATTGCAAGTGCTTATAAGATTACTATTCTGAAAGCATTTTAATCTATATTTATAATTTCTGCTGTACCCGAGTGTTTCACAGATACTTCTAACCTACCTGACTATATGAGATGTATAAACAAAGCAGGATAATGAACAGGTTCTGAAAGTCATTCATAGATCTGGAATGAGGAGACACCTCCAAGGCCACTCATCCATACCCTTATTCATTTTGACTGTACCTATGTTTGTTTCGCTGCTTTTTTATTCTTCCCAAAATACTGCAGGTAAGGTCCAAGCCTGAATCCTTTGTAGTCACACTGAGCCTGCAGTTTGAGAAGGCTAAAACATGTTGAGGAAAAGGAATGGTTAAAAGCATTTTCCAGCTCTATTTACCTCTTCAATAACAGTGTGCAAATGAAATGGTTTATTACTGTAATTCTCTCATAAAGATTCCTCTTGCCAGAGCTGTAGCATCTCTGAAAACATGACTTAGCTACAGATATCAGTACTAAGTCTAAATACTCAGATTTTACATTGATGTAGCTGAGAAAAGAAATGTTCCCTAATTATTCAACCTTTTGCTTTTATGAACAGCTCTTGTTTATTCTTAAAAGTGACACCAGTCAGATAGAGTTATATATTTTTTTTGCCTCCTGCCTGCAGTTATACTGACAAGCTCCTCATTTTTCTTTAAGAGATTAATCTAAGCAAAAAAAAAAATCAGTTAAGAACCTAAAAAATATATTTACTGTAATAAAGTTTTCTGGTATGTTTCTACCAATAAATCTATGCCTAGACAACTCTTTATGTATAGACAAGAGCTAATGTTCATACGTACTGAGTAAAGAGAAAATCTCAGCAGTTTATTAGACTCAGTCTCAAAATATGTGAGAGAGGATTTGCCAGAATAGTTTAACATTAAAAATTCTGAACAATGCGATTTATTGTAAGGAAGACAGAGTATAGGCAAAGCCTTCTTAAGAGTCTTTGTATTTCCTAGGTGCCTTAGGCAGTTGTCTTTATGCAAAGCAAGTTACAGCGGGGTTATCCATTGTAGACAAAAGTGCCTACTTTTTTTTTTTTCTAGAAGGTGTATGTATTTCTACCTGACATGACAGATCCAACTCCACATCTGACAGTTTAGGTCTTCAGAAGATCTTTCATCACCAAAGAGGAAGACATGTTAATACTAGTAGGTTTAACACAGGATTTCTACTTTAGGGTAGAAAAGCTTAACTGATTGCATTAATTTAGCTACCGTAGTTAGAAATACTACACTATAATATTGCTATAATATTGGAAATACTGTATAAGGTATGTTTTTGTCTCTCCTAAGATGTAATTGACTTGCTTAGGAAAAGTATAACCTAAGAATTAGCTCCTAACCTATGAGACAGTCCTTTTCAGCGAGATGTAAATATACTCCAGATGAAGTCAGTTTTTTGAAAGAGAGCGAAAAGAAGACGGGAAGGGGAGAACTGAAGCAATAGATAGATTTATAACTGAGATGCAGCTATAAAAATCTTGGGAACTCACAGACTAGCAGAATCGTGACTTGCATCCTTGGTTGTTTCTTTGACTTGTGACAGATGCAAAATCAAAGAGAACCATGGATACTCATGAAGTGTTTAAATCTTGCAAATCAGTCTTTCTTTCTCTTTTGGATTTCTGGCACCTATTTCAAATGTAAGATGGGGATAATGATGTTTAGGGTTTGTTTTTCAGGACTAAAAGCCTAAGAAGTAAGTTTGGTCAATAGAAGCACTTGGTCTACCTGCTTAGCTCACACAATAGAGCATGGCGCAAAGATCCATGAATTATGAGTTTGTTATGACCATGAGTTTATTATATAACCAACATAGATGTATCATCACACTGCTGTTCCTCATCTAACTATTGCTCCTGAGAACTCAGGCCTCTGAGTTGGACACTGAACCTTTAAGGACCAAACCAGGACCATGAAATGATTAATGGAGCCACAACCTATCTTCAGAGAGCCTCTTAGCACTACAGTGGAGTTAGAGACATACTTTCAGGCATTTTGCTCTGATCCCAGTTCATTTCTCTGGATCATGAAAAGTGGTAGGAGAATACTTTCTTCATGATCACTGCTAAAATCACCTGACTTCATAGTGGTGGACTTTCAATGTCCAAGAACGTTTTTATTGCACTAAAACACCTCACTGCGCCTCTCAGTACTCAATGCTGCTTTTCAGCAAGCAGAAATACCAGTGTCTGTTGCCCATGAGATTCCAGAGTGTTAAATCATGGATTAAGTATCAAACCTAACAGAAGATCTTGCTATGCACATATAAAAAAAACCCCCAAACCCCAAAACCTTCAGTTTTCATCTTGTCCAAAGAGCTGAATGAAATTCTTCTATACATGGTTTATTCCTGATCTAAAAGAGAAACTTACTTTAGGGTAAAAATTAATTCACTGGGCAAAATTCCAGAGAGGAATGCATTTCATGCACGAAGGTATAGATAGGGGTAAAAAAAGACATTAAGAAATCTTAATTAAAATCAGACAAAATCAATCAAAAATAAATTAAGTACTCTGTAATCATATTGGAACTTACGTTAACTATTAGGCAAAACAGTCTTTTGAGAATTTTACAAAGGATATAAAAGCTATCCTCCATGTCTGGAGTTGGTAACATGCTGTGTCTTATGGTACTCTTTCACCAATGTTTTCAGTCCTGATCCTCTTTCTAGAGAACTGTGCCATAGAAGTCCTATAGCCAATCAAGCTATAAATAAGGTGCACGTGACTTAACAGTGAAGACAGTTAAACATTTGAAAAGACTTGCAAACAAATATCATCACTGGCAGTCTTTCCATCAGAAGTAGGTGGCCACAAAGTCCAGGCTAACATGAACCGAAGCTTTGAAAAGGTAATGTAGGGTCAAAATTCCCTGTAGCCTTAAAAATCCTGAATCTTTCTATTTGTAATCATCAAGATGTGCCTCATCAGTCAAGAGCAGTTCAGTACTGGAATACAGAAACAGAAATCGTTGCCTTCTTTTTGCATTTGCATGGATGAATTTGAATCTTATAGGGCTGCAGAGCAGTATATACCAAGTGGATACTTAAACAGTCCAGTTGATTGTAGTTTGTTGGTCTCTGTCATCCAATATCATGAAATGCTCTACAGTCGTCAGGGTTAGAGCAAAATCCAGAAAGTCAGTAACAGTTTACAATATTTATTAAAAAACCCAAACAAACAATTCTTAAAATATTTGGCATCACACAATAGCACATGTTGTTAGCCCTTTGGCATTGTGTGGCTTGGTCAGAATTTCTTCCTGCTTTGGACTGCTTTCTGCACTTGCTCAGATTTCTTAAGATATACTGTCAACTGTTTAAAGCAGAATTTGGATACTTCTGCTCTCAGAAAAAGGAACCTTGGTTGAATTCTCTTTCCTTCCTTTGTAATTTATCCATTCTTTTGCCTTTCTCCATATCCTGATCTTTTATGTCTCTTCTAACAGTTCACAATATATTTATGATGCTTCTAGTGCTACTTCAGTGAGGAGTTTAACCAGCTTCTGCAATTTCTCTAAGATGCTGGTCTTAGGACATGCAAACAAGGTTTTATTTTAACAAAATCCCTTGCATCATGTAAGCGAGAAACTGGATGAAATTCTGTCATTCTTTTCAGTAATAGTTTTGCCATTGCCTTCAAAAGGTTTATTCATCATTTGACCTATATTCCATCCAGTTCTGGTATGAGATGCTACCTGCATTTGTGTGAGCCTGCAAATTTGTCAGGCGATTCATTTTTAGGCAATTGTAAGCAATCCTTTAACACTTTTGCTGTATGTCCCAGCTGGAAGCAAATACACCAAATCAATTCTTCATAACACATACAGAATTATTTTCTATTTTTCCTCGGTACATTTTTTTTTCAGGGTTGACAATTTCCTTCACTATCGATTTATTAGTAAAATCTAGGCATTTTTATCCAGTGGTCCCAGCCAACTGCAAGTGGAGCCTGAGATATCTAAATAAGACATCACTGTTTTTACTGACATCTCAGCCAATATCTCCTCTTGCTCGGCATTCTCCTGCCAGCTAGAAAAGGCCAAAAAATCCACATACAACAAGTTCCCACTCCTATTTTTTAGCATGAACCAGTATTTTCTAGATTACTCAGAAGCCGAAGTTAGTTATCAAAGAATGGTCTTAGATATTATGTTCTCTGAGCTACACAATCAATCTGTACAAACACAGCTCTGATGCAGTTTCTTTCTTGGCTCAAATCTCTATGTCAGTGGTAAAGAAAAGTTTAAATACTGTTAAATACACTTGCCATCTGCACTGTACAGTAAATCAGAGATCCCATTGTTCAAAATGTCTCCTGCAAAGATCCTGTTAAATAGTTTTGATGTCATATTTTTAAAACCCTCCCTTTTTTTTTTTTTACATATCCAGATCCCTTCTCTGATGGCATTTGCAAATGTCCCCACTGGTTGTCTCTTTCTTATAGATCTAACAAAGAAATAATGTTGGACATTAACTGGGCTCAAGAGATGTTTTAAAATTTAGCATCCTTTTCCCTAAAAGACAATGTATGGGGATTCCTACTACTTCATCCATCTTTCTCTTCCCCACGGGTGGCTGGGAAGGACCATCCCATCTTGGCTCTGACCCTCCACTCCTGCTACTGTTGTTGATATTGCTGCTGACTCTCTGTTGTCATGATTGATGTCTCGCTGACAGGCACATAAATCATGTCTGTTCATAATGGTTAATGTTGGTATTTGCATGTATTAGGCATGTTTTTGCTCTAAAACACTTAGCACCATGTGTGCTGCATTCATTCCGCTACCTCAGGGTTCTGGAGGGAGGGGAAGGAAGTTTGCATTTATAGATATTTTTGTTTGGGCAGTGGGGAGAGCAGAGACCATTGTTAAAAACCCATCCAGATGAAAAGGGATGAACTTTGCAGCTGCAGCACAATTCACTCAGACTACAAGACCCTACAGGATATATTGTCTGGCCGACAGCATATCGGCAGCTGCAAACAAAGATGTATCTGCAGTATCACTGGATTTTGAACCATGAGCTGGGGTATGAGTGCAAAAGAAAGATGTTCCTCAACCCCAAAGGCTTTTAATGTTTTACACAGCCTTTTGCAGACATCTGACCTTTTACAGATGATTTTTGAAGAAGGTGGAATTCAGACTTCATACATTTTACCAGTAAAACCTTTTTCCCCCTATTGGCCTGAAACAACCAAGAAACTGTTCTTATTATTTCATAATATAATTATCAATCATGGATCCTATGTTTCTGTCCTCTCCAAAAGTTCTCTGAAGGGAACAATTTGTCCCAGAATTTGGCAGCCTGGACAGCCTGAAGTTTATATGAATCCTCCTGATGGGAATGAAGTTTTGGCAGCTGATGGAATCACAGAGGTATGTGAAAGTCAAGACTGAAGAAAATCCAGGCTCAAACCTCCAAATCTGCAGAGAGATTGTCCCTTTGGGGATCTCCAGTTCTTCGATACCCAGGTCATGGAGGCAGCCTGTGACCCTCCCCACACAGTTGTAGAAAAGAAAGTTAATGATGTGAATCATTTTCTCCTTTGTAGACAAGGCTGCTTTCTTTGCAAAACTAGAATTAGAGAGCCGATGTCCTGCCTGGCATTATCCATTTGTGATGATAACCATTGGTTTTATTTTTTACTATTAAATTGTTAGCACAGCCCCTGGCGTAGTTTTGGCCCAGGCCAGCTTGCACCATCCCAAATGATACTCTCTACAGCTTTCAGCTTACCACGGGTCAGATATAATTTTTACATGATCACTTTGCATGTTGTAGTTTTTAATTTCTTTTTAGCCAACTTTAAGGAATCTGTATTTGCTTTTATTCTTACAGCAGCCACCTTAGTATTAAAAGAAAAAAACTGTATTATAATGCAGTAAAAAATTGCAGGATGGACCCCCGTGTGGTCTAAGTGGGCATCTTTCAAAGAAACGTTACAGCAGAAGCTGTGATTCAGTGCTTGAAGAGGCACCTGCATTTAAAAAGAATGGAAAATAATTTTGTGGACATTAACATTCTAGAGAGAGAGACTATTTTCTAAGGGTTGCATTTTTCTAAGCCATTTTGTAAACATACTCATTACTCTGTAGTATTTTTCCATTAAATAGTGAGCTGCATTACAGAGAAAAGTAGTCATCAGAAGTCCTATGATGAAATATAATATATTTTTGTTTTCAAAAGCAACATTTTCAGCTGAAAAAAGGGGTGTGTTACCTTGCTGCCTCCTCCTGTCTATTTTCAGGACTCTAACAGACTATCAAGAGCATTTTGCTAGGGAGGACAACAGTTTTCCTGTTAAGTGACAACTAAGGAACAGGAGAGAATCTTGGGCAGGTGAGATGAAGAAGTGGGAAACTTACAGTGTGAATTCCTAGGCAACAAAGAGATTATTAGAGGAAACCCCAAGGTTGTTTAAAAAAAGAGATAGAGAAAGGGAGTAGGAAAATGAAGAAATATGAAATTGTCAACTAAATATACATGCAATCATATACATGTTAAAAATTGTGCAGTTGTTTTGATTGCAAGAGTAAAAGGTGAGCCAAGCAGAAGGTGCCTGTCTTTTTTTTACTATGCAAATTCTGATAGCTTCCTGTCTTACAAGTTTTATAAAGATCCCAAGGAGTAAATTTTCTTTGTGTTCTCCTCTGATCAAGTGTGACATGGCAAAGTTTAGAAACTGGTCCTCTGTCAGGACGAGACTTCCTGGCACATCTTTTCTTTAAATCTAGGATTAAAAAAAAAATATTTTATTTGTTAATAATTTAAATTAATTTCTATCTCCTTGAAAATATTTGGATACTTGTCCTTACATAAAACATTCCTGCAGAGGTGCAGAATATTTTAAGGCACCTCAGAAACATTCTTCCCTGGATTTGCCAATAGCATAAGGATTCAGCAGATGGCAGGATGTGGCCACTTCAAGACAGCCAAGAATCTGGGCCTCCACCCTCCTTTCTGAGCATGTGTAACCAAGCTGTCTGTCTGTCAGACAGTGGGAGAGAGACCAGTGTGGGAACTCCATGTACTATTGGAAAACTTTTTAATGAGTATCACTGTCATAATTAAGAAACTATCTTTATGCGTTTAAACAGAGCCCTACTTATGTGCTGTATGAAATTCTTACTTTGCATCTCTGGAAATCATAGAATATTTCTTTGCATTGGCTAGGAACCCACAACTTAGCACATGCATTATGGTAAGTATGAAAGGATTTTTTTTATGAACCATTAAGATTAAGAAGTACATGCACCCATTGCCAACAAGCACACCATCTAATCAATCTTGCACTCCATTATTCAGTTTCATACTATTTTTGATGGGAAAATTCCACTGGGTGGGCCGTCATCCCTTTTATAAATTAAGGAATAAAATAAACAAACAAATAACCCACCCGCAACTCAGATTCATTCTAAGACTCAGAAGGTTCTCATATATTAAATGACTGCATCCCAAAGTAACAATTATTTTGTATTTGAGTCCAAGAGATTTCAATGAAAATTAATGGCAGTTGTGCACATTTGGGAAAGGAAAGATAGACCCCAAAATACATCACTATTGCCTGCCTGTGATGTATTTGGAAGGCTTGCAACCCAGCTTCCTATCAGGGGAGAAATCAGTGATACAGAATCTCTTAGAATAATTTATTTATACTGTGTACAATAGTCACTGAACATAGGTGGTCATAGCCTACATGCAGGCAAAACCTTATTTAGAAGTCTTAACCCAAAAGCCACTTTCCAGTTCTCACGAAAAAATTCTCACCAAGAACTGAACCTAATCAAAGAGCGTAAGATAGGTTGAACTCTCTGGTTGTTTACAAAAGCTCCCCCATAAACCTGAATCACCAAAAACTAACAGTACAGCATTCCTTGAAAGTGCATGTATTCCTTATAGACTAGGAAAAGGAATGTGTAAGATTATATTTAACATGACCACCTGGTGACTCCTACCATAACAAGAGAAAGTTAATATTTTCAAAGGTGCTTAAGACTCTCTGACTTTAGTGGAAGTAATTTTTATGTTCCATAAAGGATTGAACATCCAAGTCCACACACAAATAGCATTCAGAAAGTGGCCAGCATGTAGCCCCCAGGTGCAGTGCTGTTGGCATGAATATTTTCTAGACACAGAGCTGGGCTTCATCTGGCCAAATCCAGTCATCTGCACTGTAGAAATCTGCCTCTGAGCTCACTGCTGACACTCTCTTTTTCATCCATGGAGGGAAACAGTCACTTCTAGGATGACAGTCATCTCATCCTGAAGTAAATGTCTGAGCTGGGTCAAATAAGACTTTACTGTCAATAAAAAGGTCTGGGGAAGGATTCTGGTTGAGGCATTGATTTCTACATTGCAGAGGTCTACCTCTGGGTGAGATGAATCCCACTGTGTTTTGGCAGTTTTCATATAGAGAACTAGCTCAGTTTTGACAGTAATGAGTGGCTCGTCACCTAGTTTGTGCTTGGACTCAATAAGCTCTAAAAGCAAGGTGTCTTTCTTCTTAAATCCTTCAGGACGTACAATGATGAAGGCCTCTCGGAGATTACCAACATGCCCCAACAAGTGAAAGATCTGCATGTGACTTGCTTTTTGTGTAGCATAATGCTACAGAAAGCAGTCAATTCTGAAAGTGTAAAGCTGGAGTAAATCAGTAAGCCCATAGCAGTTTATACATTTAACCGACTCTACATTTATACAGCAAGGGTAAGATTGAACACAGCCTACTTAGTTGTGAATTCTTTGCATGTATCCTTTGAATTTCAAGAGCAGAAAGCAGGAGTCAAGTTTATTAAAGCTGATAAGGGAGGTGGGAGATTTTGCAGGAGTGTGCTTGAGCTTGCTCACCTTTCCCAGACTTCCTTCAGTTAACTTTCCTGTGCGTCTCCAAATCCCAGAGGCTTTGGAGCTCAATCCTTAGACTGTAGTAAAGTATTTAAGCAAATATTTTAATAGCTTTTCAACTCTTGTTCAAACACATGCATTGCTCAGCAGCAGTTCAAGGGTTAATAAAAACAAACAAACATAATTTACTATAAGTTTTTCCTTAATGTGCAGAATGAAGACATTTTCAGTAACACTTTAGCCATTTTGCAGCTCATACAATGTAAAAAGGAGCAGTTTACGTGGGATATGAATTATGAAAACATTGGATTTCTCTGCTGCTTTGCACTGGAGGATCTCAGTTCACTTTCTGTCAGGAAGAACAACATTCTCAGAAGCGTCCCTTCATGTTAGGGCTTATTTTACTCCACACCTGGAGACTGCACAGCTCTGATTTTCACAGCAAAGGAGACCTTTATGTTCTTCTGGACATTTAGCTCTTTCTCTGGAAAAAAAAGACCTATCCATCTCAAAACTGGGCATCCAGAAGTGATAGCATTCAAAATCTATGGTAAATTCGTATTCCTATTATGTTAGTAATTGGATCAGTAAAACACTGATGACAGTTACATGAGTTTCAGCAAGCATTGAAATGCTGCACAGCGGTTTATGGAAGGAACTTAAGAAGTATGTTATATGGGAATGCAATTGCTTGAGGAATAAAGCACAGTGTTATGACCCAAGTTTGAATTTGTTCTGGACAGAAAGGCAAGTATTACAAAATTCAACTTTGGGGACTTTAATGACTTTCTCCCATCTACCTTCATGATACTAGTCGCTTCATTAAGATCCTACTGCACACGGTTAATGAAGTAAAGGTAAAGGATCTTTGTGGATCCTTGTGGATCTTTGTGGATCAGAGCAGTGGCACAGGCTGCCCAGGGAGGCTGTGGAGTCTCCTTCCCTGGAGACATTTAAAACCCACCTGAACACGTTCCTGTGCCCCCCTGCTCTGGGTGTGCCTGCTCAAGCAGGGGGGTTGGACAAGATGATCTCCAGAGGTCCCTTCCAACCCCTACCATTCTGTGATTCTGTGATCTACAAATGTGGGATTTTGAGGTGAACCTCAAAATCATGAAGGCTCGTGTGAGTTATTTAAATGCCTTTGCTTTCTACTGGGGGGCTGGCATCTCATAAAAGCATTCTTACTAGGGGTCAGATTGGATAGATTTCTATCTATCTATACATTTCTATGTATAAACAGCTAATCTTGAAATATCTCAGAAATTCTACTTTCATCTTTTTTTCTCCTAATTCTGGAACTTCAGGAAAATTATGGTTTGAATTTAGGGCTCTGGAAAAACGTTCACAAGTGTCCTTATTTCATTCAATTTGGGTTGGTCAGTGGTCTCTGTTAAATGGGTGTTTACTGCTTCATTTTGTATGGGCATTGGTTGTAACCAAACATTCCTATTTGTTAGTCCTCTCTGATGGACTTATTCCCAAAGTAAAAGGCAGATGCAATTTTGATGTAGCTTAAATTTGTACAGCTCTCATTATGTTGTCTCATTAGATTAAACCTGGAACTCAAGATTAAAAGAAGTCTCCAGCTTGGGATAAGTGTGGGCAGAAGTTCAGATTCAGTTCTACTCACTGTTAAATCATTGATTTCATTACAACTTAAAAAATCCAGTGGTTTGTTATTTCATGTGAATAAAAGCTGCTGTATTACAATGGCTTAAGTGCATGTCATACCTTATTCAGATGTATCCCCTAAGTGGTTTATATTTACTTTGTAAAGTTTATCCCATGCAGATTGTTTATATTCACCTCTGTTAATGACAGAAAGTTTACCAATAAACCAAGGACCTGTACTCTCAGATAGTTCAAACCAAGCATTTTTAAATGAAACTCCAATTTATAATTCTGCTACCTTTATACTGGAACAAGATGGCTAAACTTAGGCAAGTAAAAATCATGTAATGTTTCTGTTTAATTTCCTTGGCAGTAGAGATAAAAATTCTAGACTGAAATGATATTGTATGACATCTGAACCAACAGTCTGGCTAAACAGAGTCTTTTCCTTCACTTTTGGCTGTCTGGATCAATTCTTTGATGAGTTCTCCAACAAAGAACGAGACTGATTGTAATCTCCACTATGCTAATTTTACATGAGTGTAATTCTACTGACTTTGATTACTTTACTTCTGATTTACACCAGTGTAAGCAAGATTACTGAGGAGCTGAGGATCTCAGTCCTGTTGGTATAAACAGATGCAGCTTTAATGAGAGGATCATGGTCATGTACCTGTAAACAAAGAGAGAAATAAAATCGTATTCTGATCACTTCTAATCACAGAATTACTGTTTACACTATTTAAATAAGTTTAAGTATAATTCCATAAATAATAAATGTGCATTCCAGGCCCTTTGCCAGGAGGAGTATACTTAGCAAAAGGAAGGAATGTTGAGGACCACCTGTAAAATTATTTGTCCCTATAAGCAACAACAGGCATATGTTCTACATCACATTTGAGCCCAGTCTCTGTGGCCCAGAACCAAAGTAAACACATTTTTCTGATGTAATTGTTGATTCTAGTTGAATTAGTGCAATGCAGTCATAGCTGTGAGAAACATTTTATTTGGACCAGCTCTCAACCAGAGCTCAGAGAGGTTGCCTACCTGGCAAACCAGCAACAGTAGCTTGTTTTCACAAAGTTCTCCAAGTTTTGTACTCAGAGGAGCATATAAAAACATTTTAAAGCATGGGTTGTGGTCCTTCTCCAACTGACACTTGAGTAAATCAGAAGTACAACATAGTCAAATGCAGCCCTCCTGGTATATATGAGATGGGCTTTATGTTCCACTGCCTTGCTGTTTTCCACTCTGACGTACTTAGCACTCAGAAGAACATACTCATATACTGTTTGGGGACACACACCGCAGTCTCTTTCCTCCTCTCTTCATTTCCCTAGCACAAGTGCTGGCCAACAGATGAATGAACAGCAGTAACAATAACTGGAGCTCACAACCTGAATGCTTTGCCCAAAATGCCTGCATTACATTAATTACTCCTTTGAAATGATATCACGACTTTCACTCTTAACTGTTCTGATTCACATGCTTAAAAATGGAGGGAAAGTAAGAGAAGAATGTTTGCATCCAGCACAGCAATAACAAATCCTTTATACATGATGCATTTCTGAAGAAAAAATGGTGAAATTACAATAACAAAATTTTTTTGCAAAGTTTTAGAAACTCAGTACAAGCTTCTAGATATACTACAGTCAACAAAGACCTCTGTTTTGACCTTGGGAGGCTCAGGTTTTCACTAAGTTATAGGAGAGATAAAACCCCACATGCCTCTGTAGATAAGTGTATTGAGTAATAAATAAGCCACAGGTAAGCAACTAAGTTTAGGAGACACGGGAGTAAACACATAAAAATGGTGGCTGACTAAAACTATTTGCAAAATTGAGATGCTATTTTGTACATATTTTCAGGTGTGAAAGGGATTGCACATTTGATTTATTTTAGATTTTTGTGGGCTTTCAATATGACAGTTCCAATTTTTTATTAAGTTGTATCATTTTGGAAAAAAAATAATTAAGGGACAATCAAAAGTTAAATAAAAGTTTTCCAAACCATCTTTTTTACCAGATTCCTGAAAAGGTTTCATTTAGTATTATTCTAACATGAATTATCCCGATTCACCCCTTCCCCATTATTCAGAGATCTGTTGATCACTTGCCTGCTTACTCACACATCTAAAGTAATCATGAGATATTCAGGTTATTTCCTACCAGCAATGGAAAGGAAAAACAGAAGAGAAAGAGATAGAAAAGGTGGAAAGGAAGAGACAGAATAAGGGAGCAGTTGTAACTCTAGGCACTGGTAACGTGCTTTTGCTGTACTTTAACAACAATCAAGCAAAGTGCATGAACAAGGGCATTTAATCACGGGAGTTTTCAGTGGTAGGAACAGTGTGATTGCCTGAAGACTGAACTTAACATTTTGTCACAGAGTGTCTAACTGAACACTCTCACCGACGTTGTGCGTGCACATGGAGAGGAATTGATGTCGCATACCTCTATCCAGTACTCCCAAGCGATTCGCAGAATGTCATCCAATTACCTATGAGATAAACAGTATTTCTTCCTTCTTTTTTTTTTGCACATATACAAATAACTAATGGTGAAAGCTATCTTTCTTCTGTTTCCTATAGCATTGCACAGGTGGTTCATTCATTCAAAACACCTTCTGCTGTTCCAGATAGATTATTGTACAAACAAACAATGGAAACCTCTGCCCTGGCAACTGAAAAGAGAGATCTCAGCCATTGAATCTGTAAGGTTTCTCCAGCTTTACTCACTCTCTTCAATCAAATCCTTCTGTGAATCAAAATGAATCAGCCATAAGTCATTTTAAACAAAAGATGTACATCTGGAAAGAGATTACCTAAGCACGAATGTACAACAGAAATCTGGGAGTCACAAAATTATATCATCTCTGCATTCTTAAATGTCTTAAGCCAAAATGGTTGCTTGTATTATAAGTTTTCTTATTGGACCTCTACCACCTATATTCTTTCACAAAATGAACTAATTTTGCACCTGCAGGGAAATCTGGTTCTAGATGTTTAGTTGGATTGAGCAGCTTCTTAGTTCTCGTACAGTGAGCCGTGTTCATGTTCTCTAGTGTAGATGTGGCATTAGTCAGTATCAAATCAGCCTTTGTATTTATAATTTGTCTTTTGAAAACATCCTTCATTTCTTCTTAGTTTTTCACTCAGCTGATAAAGGCTACTTATGCACAGAACATAAGGTTTGCAGTATTACTTTTAACCTGGTTTCCTTTGGAGATTAGTGGCAGAATCCAGTATATTTAACTCCTGCCTAAGACTCAGGCATCTAAAAGTAGTAAGCACCTCTCTTCTTAGCTGAAAATCTCCCACAGACACTTCGCAAATTTTACGGCTCATGCAATGCCAGAGGTGTCTGCTGCCGGAACAGAATGCTTAACTCTTCCCCACGCAGTGATCCAGGACAGTACAGTCTAAATTCTGCCCAATTTCTCCTGAGAAACTGAAGTTAGTGTGCTCAGAACTAGAACTAACCAGAAATCAATGGAGACAGGAAAAGGAATGGATTTTATAAGCAGTTGCATTGAATAGTAAGTTAAAATACAAGAGGAAGAGCCAAAATCTTCAGTTCCCTGGCTGGTCAGGAGTGTGAGATAGGAAAGTAACAGGTTTACACATGCTCCCTCTCCCTTGCCAGTCCTGGGGTCTCATTCCTTTCTCCAGGGACAACCTAGGAAACTTAGGCAACTACTTTAGGGTTACCTAAACCTAGGACTAACTGCCTGTGTGCATATCTGGTTGTGTTCCCTGAAAACCTTTGATTTTGCTGGCTTGTTTCAGTCTCATTTTATATAACTTTCAGACATGAAGTTCCATCATGCGCTGTGAAAGCAGACATCTGAGTAAAGGAGAGAGGCCTTATTAATGCTGCTGAAGGCAAGGACATGGTGCAAACTTAACTTTCACTGGACAAAGATTCATTTGCGATGTGCTCATAATTAGTCACTGGAGAATGCAGAATTCTCTCCTCTGAGGACTATGTAATATCTAATAACTTTTTTCCTCACTTTGGAATATTTACTTCTCTCTCTTGTGTAGATTCTTTAACACCCTTCAAGAGTCAACTCATGCTGCAACATTGGTGTCATTCATCTAAAAATGTCAGCCAACCATGAAACACAAACCCATCAGAAAACAGGCTTCATATTTTTGGTAGTCATGAAATGATCTCTCTTAAGTAATTAAACCATAGTTCTTACTAAAAAGAAAAAAAGAAAAAACCTCCATATTTTTTCCAGTGGAATATAATTCACTGAAAGAATGGAATGAAATGAATAACAAAAAAAAAGACTTGTAGAAAGAGAATGTGTGTAACTGGAGAGATTGTCTTCTGGGGAGGCAATAAAAAATAAGCCATAACACATTGGTGGAACTGTACTACAGGGACTGACATACTTGACATTGATAACAACTGTTTTCCTAGTCAAAATGAGAATATTTCACCCTCTGCTACACTGAGTTTAGCAGCCATATGGTGGACTTTACTCATGTGAAGGGGGTAACACAGGATGTTCCACACAAGTTATAGATTGTAGCCATACAGAAATGTAGGAGTCTGAAGGACAGTGGTGGTTTTTCATGCACCTCCAATTTCTCATGGATTTTCTTCCATGATTGCCAGTCCTCTTCTCCAACTCAACTAGTTCAATGATGAGAAGGAGCCTGGGAGAAGATAGGTCTTTGATTTTAAATAGAATAAATTAACAAATATCCTAAGGAGAGACACAAGATCAGTGTTAAGATAGGTAAAAAAACTTTGGAATAAATACTGGGTGTAAACATATGTTTGCAAATGTTATACATTTATTATGATGGGCTCTTGCTAAAACAGGCAACGGAAGATAATTTTATTTCTTTGCACGTTATTGAGAAGGGCAGCCAGAAGTACTCCTATATGATGTAGAATATAGGTAAAAGTCAGGGCTGGAGTAGCACCAATGTCAGAGCTTAGACTGGGAATCAGTTGGAGTCTGATTTCCCACAAGCCCATTGTACAAATTTTACAGGAGTGCAAAATGAGCTTCATTCCAGTAGAATTGACAGAATTGACTCAGTCAAAGCCAAAAGAATTAAATTAAGACTTTGCCTCTGTCATCTCATGCTTTGCTGTGGACCTTTGAAAAGAGTTAGGAGGTGTTCATGAGGGAGCATGCAGTAGCACCTACCTCCACACATGTTCTGTAGTCCATACAACTGTGCTTCAGTTGCCACAGGATCAGCAAGGAGATGCATTTGTGTAAAGAGGGAAAAGCAAACAAACCACTGCTTGTGCAATAAAATAATATTTTGCCTCTTTGGGGACATTCTGCCATGATTTTCTTAACTCTGTCAGCTAGCCTGCTCCTAAATTTGAGATAGCCAGGCCTCCTAATCAAAGTGCCTGGGTTCCCAATAGAGTATGTGGTAACAATGGTTGCATTTGAGTTCCTCTAGACGGAGGTCCTGTCGGTGTGACTTAATCTACCCATTGAAGAAATAAGATCTTAACCTAGGAGCTCTAGTTTACTAGACACAGAACATTTAGACAGAAATTTAGGATTTGTTTTAGGTGAACTGGGTGAGCTTATAGATTGATCAGAGACCCATACCTTGCAACTCTATTGTTTTGTCAGAGTTGCTTGACTTCGTATTACTTCTTCACAGTCAGAGCACTGAAATGTTCAAAGACCTGAGTGGATCATATAATCATCAAATCATCAAAATCATCAAAATCATCAAAAGAAAAAGCATCAAAGAATCCAGTGATTTGTTTTGGTTTTAGTTCTTGTTTCTATAATGAGATCTCATAGTTAAATATGATTACTGTTATGGCTGCTTGGATTAATTAAAGGGTATTAGTTTCTTTTCCACATTATTTCTTGATTTCGTAGCAAGTAACAAGACTTGGTCCAATGGACTCATCTCCCTTCCTTTGTGTATCTGAGGCAGCTTATAATACATCTGAATGCACAGACAGATTGTTTTAAAATGCATTCACTCCACTGAACTTGAATTTTATTATGTGTATACCAGGTGGATCAGTGCTTTTAAGAAACTGCTTTTGCAGTTGTGTTTTTGTGATTGTTTTCCTCTCAGCTTTGTATTCCACATACCAATCTTTATTAATGGAGAAAGAAAAATGCAAAGATGTAAAGATCCTGCCCTTTTCTTAGGGCTCATTTTGGAGCTGTATCAAGGGTACACTAAACAGCCTTGTTTCAAGCCATGAACTTATGAACTGATGATTTTATGAAAATAAAATCATTCCCTTCATCGCCCAATTTTTCTGCAATGTCAGATCTTGCTTTATTTTCCTGTAGGGTGTCATGGATGTACATGCCCGCTTCCATCTGTCATACATTGTGGCAAACATCAAGTGATCAGATAGGCAGTTACTGAATACAAGCAGCTCCTGCTGACACCAGTGGCTGAACACTTTTCCTTGGCAGTGGGTGCATGATCTAGTCCCAGGATAACAATGTGTTTGGCCTTCTCATCTGCTTCATGACAGTTGACTGTAAATCTGGTTTTGGGCTTATTTTCTTTCCATGTTGAAAAGTGAACTGGGCAGCCATTTTCAGTTCTTTTTCTGAATCCAGAGTAAAGGTAAGCTGCTATTAATTTATCGTGGTCTTGTCTGTGAAATGAATGCATTTCCATCAGCTATTTCTTTTGCTATATGGAGCTAAGAGAGTATTTTTCCACAGAAAAGGATTGCAAGAAATGGTATAAAAACATAGAAGAGGCAGAGCCAGCAGCTAACTAGCTTCATTTGTTTAGGTCCACTATAGGTATAGAACTTAATGCAATTAAGTCTATTCCCAGTTCTGTCATGTGGGTGGAGGAAAACAGTCTAGAAGCCCTCATCAGGGTGGTCAGGCAGGGAGGACAGAGGTGGTAGATATCACCAGATGGCGCTGGTAGATACGGTGTGCCAGAGCCGCTCAGGCTGTGAACTGTGCTCTGCTCTCGCTTGCCTCTGGACGAAGACTGTTTGCAGAGTTGTCAGGAGAAACATCAAAGTTGCTTCTTTGCTGTAGTTTCTCCTGAAGAGCTCCTCTGGGAGGTGTTGTCTCCCGGGCAGTTGGGTTTGGGTGGAGGTTTCAGGGAGCAGGTTTTGCTTGGGTGTTCAGCATACTGCTGATGGTAAAGGCCTGGGGTGGGAAACCTGTCATCCTCCCCTGCCAGCAAAAGCATCCAATGGGTCAGGAGTGAGCAGCAAACCTTGGCATCTGAGCCTTGGACCTGCCTGCTTAAACCTGCCTGTCTTGCTTGCCTTGCTGGTCCACTTATCTAAGAATTAAATATAAATTATTAAAAATATTTGCTTTCTTGTGGCTGAATAAATTCTGATCAACTTTATGGTTGGACTGTATTGTATTGTATTTTATTGTGTTGTGTTGTATTATACTGTGTAACTGTATGGCTCTATGCGTTAGTATAATTTAGTCGGTGGTATCCCCAAACACCTTGCAGTCCAATAATTATGTGGGAGACTTCTACTTCTGTGTATTGAAACTGCTCAATTTCAGAATTAAAACAAACAAAAAAAAACAAACAAAAAGGCAAAACAAAACAAAAAGCCAAACACCTTCAGTAACTGAAAAGACCCCAAAAGCATTGTGCCCACTCTTTGGGCCTGAAAGGTAAGAACACTCTTTATTTCTCTGAAACTATTTGGAAATTTAGGGACTACCACTAGAGTTGAGATGTCTTTTCCTTTCATATATGAACACATAAGGACATTTTTCACTTTCAGTTTTCAATTATAAGTGTAGTTTCTATGATTTTTTCTTGTTTAGAGACATCATAATTTGGGGAAAAGTCATAGAGAAATCTGAAAGCATCTTCTTTTTCTTCCGTTTGAGAAAATGGACAGCATTCATTTATTTTTTAACCTTTGGTAACAAATGTTTTCTGGTTTTGGCTAGCTGTAGCAGTTAACTATAACAGAATCCTGCCAGGACTTTTAAATTCACATATTTCTCTTCTTTCTTTCCCACTCCCTAAGAGTTTGTGGGTTCTTTTCTGACCACAGTTGGGGAATCTGATTTGTGGTTCAGTATTAGTGCACTGAGAAAAAGAGCTACCTCCTGCGTTATTAAAATCACCCCCTGCAGCCTGTAGAGATCCTTATATGTCTCTGATTCTTATATGACCAGAATTGATCCTGTTTATCTTGTAAAATTTGATAGGATCAAAGCTCAATGGGCTGCGGTAGGTGTGCTGTCTGATTTTAACTCCTTGATGACCTCAGAGAAGGTCCTGTGCATACAGATATACACGTACCCATCCAGGGCTGCATCCGGTGAGGTGCAGAGCAGTGTGGCTCTGCTCCAGCAAAGCACTTAACCAACTGCTCAACATGGAGCCACTGGGCACAAGCCAAGAGGGAGGTACTGTGACACGACCTGCATTGTGAATTGCATTCAGATTTACAGCTGGAGTTGGTCTGAAAATGAGTACAGGTAATCCAAATATGGTGTTTATTTTACATTAAAAGGGAGTATTCAAAAAGGGTAGCTTAGCCTCATAGAGTCACTCCCAAAGGCCCCCTGGGGAAGCCCACCTTGCTCCTCTCCCTGTAGAGGATGTGCCTGGAGAGATTATCTTTGTGACGATAAGGTGAAACTTTATGAATATTCTCCAAAATGTCATGCACATCATATTTTTATAACCTGCTGCAGTTCTTGGACTGCGGGTAATGTTTCTGAAAGGTTCTGAAGCATTCCAACATTTTGGGAAGTGTTACCTCTTTGATTAATCCTCAGGTGGGTGGTGTAGTATCTGGAACTGTGCTTAGACCTGAACCTTGTTTTTGATCCTGGTGTTAAAGATAGCTTTATCCTTGCCAGTTTTCAATTGTTTTTCCAGTTTACTGGCTGAGGTGTGTCACTGACATGTCTGTGTATCATATGATATTGATTCTTTCAGTGATAGCTCCAGCAAAAGTGATGTAGTTTTCCCAAGTTGTTAAAGTAGCTTTATGACATTCAGCAGCTTCTACCTCAGCCAAATACATTACCTCAGCCAAGATATTAACATGGGCAGTAAATGTACAGCAAGTGTGTAATCTGGAAGATAAAACAGGTTCAAATGATGATACATGACCCTAGGATATTTTGTAGTATAAATGCATTCAAGAGTGTGTCAGAGCATCTCCTTCTAGGTTCACTTTGCGTTCTTGACTTTAAGGCTATTTTCTTCAAAGTGTGCTCGACTTTGTTCTGTGTGCAGACTTAAACTGGAGGTTAACCCTTTGGAGCACTGGCACTCATAGTCCTATGGCATGAAGAGTAGAAAAGAAGAGGACATCATCTCAGTGGGTAGGGCTGAAATAATTTGGTAGCAACTGGCTCCCTAGTAGTTTAAATGTGATACATGAATGTGTTGTGGTAAATGAAGGATTTCAAAGCAAGAGGATAAGTTTAGGAGATTGTAATCACTCCACAGTTCTGTGCATGGATTTTGATAATTTCTTGTGAGTGTGGCTGGTTCTTTTCAAGACAGCTTCCCAGTGCTCTGTCTGCTCGGTTACTTATAATGCGTATTCCTTCCATCAGATGATAACCCTGACATATGGGCTTTGCTGAAAATAAATAATAATTTTATTTGGCAATCCTTGTCCCTTACAGTATGATTATCTGGTGGTCTTTGTCCTATCTGATTTAGTCTCATGTTAGTAAGTTCAGACAATAGCTTTAAATGCGCTGCCTAAGCCCAATTCTAAGCAAAGGAAAAAACCCTACAGGTAATCAAAATGCTGTTTTTCTTTTTCCTTGTCAAATATTAAACTATTGCCTTTTGTCTGTTGAAATATGAAGAATATATCTTATACTTATTTTGGGCTTGATGTTACAACAAATACACAATTTTTAAAAAGTCAAATGATACAGAAGCAAAGAAAGCAACCTAGCACTGACAACAATGTGATTTTTTTTTCTATATATTTTCTCCCCAGTGCATGATAGTAGCATTTAATTTTCTATCAGAAAAGATAGAACCTAGAGAAGCATCTGTGCTGTTTGGACTGCACAGCTGTGGAAGTTACTGTCTACCCAGAGGGAATGTTTTGACTAACCATCACAAAAAGGGAACTGTTTCCTAGGGAAAGGGAGTCCATTGGTATAAAGTTCATATATACAATATATGAACTTTATACATTATACTTTATATGAACTCCAATACATCTGCTGATTCACACATGCAAGAAAAAATCTGGGCATGAAGATCCTTGAAACACCTTTTGTGAATTATCATATCACATGGTGGTGGAAGGATGAGGTCCATTCTCCAGCTCAAATCTGTCATTGTCTTCTCAAGTACAGCATCAGTAGAAAGTAGGAGACTCCTGTTTTGATCCATAATCAAGGCCTGCATTTTAAGCTTCCAAAAGGTAGAGAATTTTTATTTCTGTTTAAAAAGAGGCAAAGCTGAAAACACATGCTGAGGCTGAATAGTCTTTGAGCTGGAGTAACTCCTGAAGGATGCTAGGCCCAGCGGGAATTAAAAAGCCAGACCTGCTTCCCAGCTTCAAGCTTCCTCTCCCAGGCATGCAGCAAATGTGTTATTCACTCCCTGGCCCTTTGCACAATGGGCTGACCTTCCCCTCAAATAAGTCAGCCCAGCATGAGAGCAACATATGGAGCCTTTTGGGCCTTCCTCTCTCCAAAAAGTGGTGTCATTTTTAGGCAGTATAGGACCCCCAGTGGGACTGACCTTCCTCCTCTTGAAATAAGTATCAAGACTCTCATTGAATTCTGTGGAAAGAGGACTGGCATTGAGCTGGCCTCTGGGAAAACAGAAAATAAAAAAGGCAAGTTATATGGATCCCTGAGAGTCCGTAATATAGGCATTACTCATGCAAATGCAATATTTAGGCTATTTTAAATGCATATTCACTGCAACATGCACAGCAATATTTTGTAGTTTCTCTGCAAATAGAGCTTCTGTATGTATGAAGTAGCTGGTGATGTTGCAGTGACACAGTGCAGTGAATAGCAATCCCTATAGTGGGAGACCAGTAGAGGGTACGATAGGGCTGAGGCAAAGCACTTTGCAGCAAGTCCTTTATTTTGGAGATTGTGATGTTTAGCTTTCACTCTGGGCCTCATAGAATTCCCATCAGATCATGAATATGATCATTCATGGGTATTTGAGCTGCACTGCCTTGGGAGAGGGTTTACTGTGTGTTTTTGTGGAAGGCAAAATAAAAGTTTTTTGAATGTATAGGAAAAAATGGTATGAGTTTTCTGTCTTCTGCAATACTGCTTTAAGCCTAATACACTTAAGATTGATTTAGAAGACTTCAGTTCTTCTCGCAGCTTTGCTTGTGCATACAGATCTTGGTAACCCCCCCCGCCCCCTTCCTCTCCCCAGAAAAGGACATGAGAATCTGGACTCTTTTTTTGTAAAGCAAAACAAAAAAGAATTCTGCAAAATGCTACATAAACCCCCAAGAAGATCTTAGGGAAGAAATAGTCAATGCTAGAACTGTGATGGGTGGATGCAGATGTCTACAACTGTAGAGCTAAAACCATGTACATGCTTCTCTGTATGGTATATATACACTGAGGGAAGAGGTTAGTCCTTCTGCTTGTAAATCCACACCTCACCATCCCTATGTATTACCCACGTGTGAAGTGTAATAATAGATTTGTCAGGTAATCAGTCCAAATATCTTCCTCTTACTAGAAGCTGTACAGGACACTGTGCAAAACTATAACACCAACAGGAGCTGCTGAAGCAAAAAAAGCTCCTTTGTTTTGATCATTCCAAAATACTATTCATGCAAAGGTTATTGAGCAAAACCAAACTTAAGGCAAAACAGATTCACTCCCATGTTTATATACCACCATATATGCTCTCTACAAATCAGGCTGTGTAATGATGGGACTGACCTCTAAGTGGGGAAGTGCAAATAGGTATAACAGATCACCATCTTTCTATGAGAGAAACCTCCTCCTGGAAACAGACAAGCCAGGCAGTGTGCATTTTAATTAAAATCACATCCTGGGCATTTAAGTTTTCAAAAATTATTAGTATGACAGAAGTTACCTTTTCTTGTGACTACTATTATTACTGTCAGACTGCCTGCTTCAAGTGGGGGGCTGAAGGTTACATATGGGATGGGGGAATGCAAAGTTAGTTGGAAGGGGTTAGTACACGGGGCCGTAGCCTTGGAATGCTCTTTGTTGGCTAGCGGTCTCTTGCTGTCTTGTCTACAGCTGTGCAAAAGACCCCTTAGGACATTATGTATAGCCCTCAGCAGTGACTGCAGTGCTATAAACTGCAGGTGACTCTGGTCAAATCCAATTTCTCTTCCTGAGTGGAGCACATGCTATCACTGCTACATATTCCATGCCAAGGTAAACATGGATAACAACTTTATGGATTATTATGGAGAATTTCTTTCAAATTTATGCTTGGTATTGTTGTATTTCTTTAAATAACTTTGCTCTGTTTGCATTCCTGCCCTTGTAATTGAAGCTAATGGAGCATGATGGAATAAGATGACATTTGGGTATACATAAATAGTCGTACAGATGAAAAGATGAGCTGTTTAGCTTAGTAAAGGACCACACTTGTCTTTCATGTAGCAGACTTAGGACTCATAAAGAGGCTTTCTAGGAATGCCTTAATTTTATTTTACTATTCACACTGACATAGCTATGATTCATCAATGTGCATTTTACAAATAAATCTGCACCACAAAAGGATGAAATGACCTACCCAAAGCTGTACAAAAACTTGTGGTGCAGTCAGCAGCTGACTCACACTCCTAAATCTCTGTTCCCTTCTATTGTATTATTCTTTGGCACCTAACACTCATGCCTTGAAAAGTCTTCCCTTCTGGAAACAAGTTTTGTTTCATCTCCTAGGAGCACAACCACTTTAAAAACTGAGGAGAAAAAAGCACATCTTTGGGGGAAAAGTATAGAAAAGGCAAAAGAAAAACAAATTATTTCATAGTTTAGAATTCCACTTTGAAGTGCATTTTGGTGATTATCAGATAATTCCCTAAGAACAGAATTGGAATGACACTATATATGTGCTTGAAGCAGTTCTTTTTTTAATGGATCTTTTGGAACTTGCCTAAGTTGCCATGAGAAGCCCTTTTTTATCATACTGTACTGTAAATATTTTAGTACTGAAATTGGCTTTTAATAAAATTAACTACAAGTTGAAAATGTTTAATGGACTCCATGGCAGTAAAATTAAGAAGAATGTCATTTTGTCTCTTTAATGTGCCCCCAAACATTCTTGCAATGAATTAGAACGTTGATTGTTATTTTTCAGCTCAGGACTTGGCAGGTGTGTAACGCAACTCCTGATAGCAGGACAGCAGATTACATTCTCCTATAAAACCATTTCTATGGGACTTGGCACAAAAACTGTTATTGCATGTCTGCAGGTGTTTAGTAATTGGATTAATGCAGAGCAGAAGGAATGTCTGATGCCCCAGCACTGAGAAACGCTGAGGAAAGACACATTCATTTCTGAGAGTAACCTGGAATGCATGATGACAGCCTGTTCACACACACAGAGCCAGATCTAAGCCTGCAAGTTTAAAATTAACTGCTGTGAGCAATCACCTTCCAGAGAAAAGTTTATCCAAACCTAAATACAATAACAGGAGCTCTGTAAGTAAGGAGGTAGAGAGCTTTGGACTATGTTTTGATCCTATTCCAAAAGCAACTTGCATAACCTTAGCAAAAGTCCTTGTATCATGCATATCATGGATCCTTAAAATCCTAGGTGTCTAATAAAAATGTCCTTGATAAACATATAGACCCTCAAAATTCTGTAAAGGTATAGAGAAAATAATATAATCTCAGATCAAGGGCTTTAAGAATAAATTAATATTATTTTTAATATCTTGATCATGAGTTACAAAGGCTTTTGTAATGGCCAGGGACCAAAGACATAAATCTTTCTATACTGATGAAATTATTAAACTAAGAAGTCCATTTGAACTAGTAAACACTAGAAAGAAATTTCTAAAAGGGTCTCAGCTTAAGCCCTGTCACTGCTCAGAAAAACACTTGCATGTAATCTTTGGGTTCACTAAGCTTCAATGTACAGCTGACAGGTTGGCCTTGAAAATTCACTTAAGCATGGATACTGTTTTAGAAAGCATCATTTTGCACATATGGCTTATGGATTGACTTTAACAGCAGAGGGATTTAGGGATAAAAACAATTCTTTGTGTTATCCTGTGCTGGGAAAGCAGGACTCCTGAGAAACCATTCTCTGCTGCTAGGGCTCCTCAGGAGGACAGAAATGATGTGGGTCCAGTAAGGGCACTTTAGGAAGTATTATCTTTTTTACCTGTCAGAGTATTATTATCCAGGTCTACACTGTGAGGATAAAAAGGTACTGAGGTGACTGACCAGTGTGCCTTTTGGCTGTCTGGTTCTTCTGGAAGCAGTATTAGGAGAGGTAGGAGAGACCGTTGCCCTGTAACCAGACTGCTGGCTAGTTAGAAAAGCCACCAAGTTTGGGTAATTTTCCTGACTCACACTTCCTGGAGTTTCCACAGTGCTTCTTCCAGACCATGGAGATGTCTTAGGCGAGGATCTAAGTCCTTTCAGCTTTTGCACCATCTCTCTGGCCTTTATGAAGAAAGATGATGAGTGAGTACGACTCCACGTCACTTTCTTATGTTGGTCAGTTAGAACTGCAATTTACTGAAATGAGCTGTGGATTAATTTCAATATGAAGTAAAATTTGCAGTTCTTTATATTGTACCTATGAATTTACTAGCAAATAAGAATCCTAAGGGAGGAGAGTATATTCTCAAGACTAAAATAGGCACAGAACATTTTCATTACACTGCATTGCCTACGGAAAAGATAAATTTTCCTTGGGGAGTTTAATGAAAATACCCCTGCCTTCTGGGAATAACACTTGAATATTTTACCAGAATCTTAAAAGCTTTGTCCCATGCAATGAACGATGTTTCACTGGGGATCAGGAGTTTTATGGCCGCGGAGCAAATGGCAGCCTCATGGAGGTCGTTGGGAACTCTGCACTGACTTCCAGATGCAACAGTCACAAGTCAATCCCACTGCAGTTAAAGTTGTCAAACAACTTCCGTTACAGCTTTGTCTTTTACATGCACATAGCTTTCTCCAGGCTTGTTCTCCAGGCTTGATCTCTGTCAGAAGGCTTATTGTTGAGGACATGGACAATAGAGGATTGACTGTATGTATAATAGAGCTCATATTACACAGATAAATAGTTATGCACAATCTACTGCTTCAAAAGTTCTTTAGAATGAAAGGTTCAGCTTCCGTGAAGGTCAGGGAATGCAATATCACCATTCCCTTCAGAGAGGTAGCTCTACCTCAGTTTAGATCTTTTCTGTGCATTGCATGTGTCAGGCCCTAGCGTGAAGGGTCCATTTCATGTGGAGTGGGGAACGCTTCATTTGAATTTTTCCAACTTTCAGATGTTTGACTTTGGAGCTTTAACACTCCTTGCTCATCAGCTTTTATGAATTTAATTTTTTTTTTTTCAGAGCAGGAAAATTAAAAAAAGTCTGTGGTGAATGTACAAGCTTGAGCATTGCATTCTTGTGGCACAGAACTGCTGGGCTGAATGATGATGCTGACCATATAGGCTGAATAGCAGGCTGTTCTAACAGGGAAATTAATATTGCTTGAATGACTCAGGGAATAATAAAAGCAACGAGTTCTACATCTAATCATCCCTTCCTCCAGAAAGTTGATGGTATTTCCATCTAACCTTTTCCAGCTTTACTCCTTAAATTTGATTAGCCTCTGAAAAACAACTTTGAACAGTTTCTGAGAAAGTCTCTGAAGCCCAGTGCTCCCTGCAGGTGAAGGAATGGCTGTGTAATAAGAAAGCATCCCAACAGTGGGAGCTAAAAGGACATAAAGGGATAAGTTTGCAGATGTTTGCCCTGTTTGTACACTCACTATGAATTCACTCAGCCTATTGTTGAACATGGGAAAATAAGTTATCTGGACCTTTGGTTGGCCTCAACACACACCATTATGTTCTTGTGTAAGTCTGAAAGTTATGAAGTTCAGGCAAAACCAGTTGCCTCAACTCCCTTTATTGTCAGTGGAGACAGAGTGATTTATGCCACTTGAACACCTGACTCAGGAGTTGCCTTCTAGAGGTATCTGTACTTCTCCACTGACTAGAAGGGGACTTTGTGTTAGTCTTAAGTCGACCTGAGACTAGAACCATACTTTCAGACTACTGCATTAATTGATCTGAATCTCATTCCAGCCCACAATATCAGGAAGGGTTCACTATGCATTGTTATAGTGGAGCAATACTTTATCCACCAAATGAAATGAAACTATCCCGTAAAAATTTTACACTACTGAAACAACTGTTGACACAGTTATATTAGGCAAGGCTCACATCTCTTCACATCGCTGTGCAAGAAAATTCAGCAGCCTCATGAGCAGATCTTGATATTTTTATTTTCTGTGATTAGAAGCATTGTCCGTCTATAGTCTCACTGATTTCAGGGAGCATTCTCTGAGAGAAGACTGTGCTTCAGTGTAGCAGGGCTGATTCACCTACTCTGTGCATTTACTGAAGGGAATTACAGACAGTATTACTCAAGAAAACCAGCATTCACCACCCTTACTGAATGTTTGTTAGCTCTCCTTTCACATTAATATTAGTATTAAAAAAGAAAGACTTGACTAGAAGATCCTAGTAACAGCAGACAGTTTTAACCATTGTCCAATTCTATACCTACATTTTTTCACGTTTTACTCAGAGATGATGATTATAAATTATGAATTTTTAAAAAGCAATTTTTTTCACCAAGGATAGATGTCATGATTATTCTTTAGCTGTATACATGCTTTTTTAGGAAGAAATGTGACCAAAATGGTTTGTCTGCTTGAAGTATTAAGTATTGTGCTTGCATTTTTAAAAAATCATTACATGTGCTATGGCATATACCTTTGTGTTTTTTCTAAAAAGTTTGAAATTCCTGCCATGTTATAGTTTGCTGTTTCTTTCTTTTATTTTTTGTATTTTTAAAAATGCAGGAAATAAAGAGATGTGCCAACTAGAGGTAGAGATGTGTTCAGATCTGTAACCTTACAGATTCAGGAAGACTTCAAAGCTGAAACTGGTAGGATCTGGTTACATTTCATCAAGGAGGATAAATTTATGCCTGTAAGCCATAACCTTTGGTCAGTCTCTGTTTCTTGCTATTGGTTAAGAGATGTACTTGTGTTATTCATCTGCCGTGCAGTCACCCTGAATAAAATTCTTTCTTTTGTTTTTCATTTGTTTTAGTTGTTACTTGCATCTTCAACAAAGATCAAAGATGGGAATTATTCAAATTGACTGTGTGCCTATCTACAGAAGACAAACTTTTTTTTTTTTTCATTATATCCACTATGCTAATGCAAAGGACAGCGACTGCTGGGGCTGCTGTAAAAACTGAAAAGTAGAATAGCTGTTATTCATATAGCAACTGAATTGAAGAAACATTCAGTTATTATTAACACCGTGTTTGTGTAGCCACAACACAGGGCTCTGGGGTTACATTTATACCAGTAAATAAAATGGACCAGGGCTCTCCTCTGGCTCTGCGTCCTGTTGACATGAGAGAGCTCATGATCAACCAGATGAACTCTTCTAATTTCTGAATCTCTGTGGCTGCCCCCACACAGGCTGTTGTTTTTTTGGGTTAGCTAAGACCTGAAAACTGTGTCCAGGCATTATCTGGAAGAGTATTACTTTGGATCAAAATGGTGCCAAAAGGTGTGCTAGTAATTTAACATCATGACCTGGCCCTGTTTAGTATGTTGATATAGAAGTAGTAAAAAATGCCAGGTGCTGTACAGAGCCAGAAAGCAGCGCAATGCCAGTCAGACCTGGATATAAGAAGAATTATCAAGAAAACAGCTATATATAAACCTGGGTTCTGCAAATATATACATAACTTTCCTTCTGCGTTGCAAAATGGAATAAAAAGAAACTAATTTTATTCTAAAATTTGAGAACAGTTGTATGCTCTTACTGCTACTTTTAAAAGTCTGGGAGGGGGAATTTACTTTCTGTCATTCAAAAATGTTTCTTTTGTCAAGTTTGTCATGAAAATTCAGCCTCACAAAACCAAAACAATATGAAGCATTCTCTTCTCCCCACATTATGAGGGTTTCAAATATCAACCTGAATGAATAGTTCTGTTTCCCACCCAAACATATTTCTTGGACAAGTCCCGGAAACCTGATACCTGAACATGGCTCTTTATGGGAGCTCTTCTGAGCTTTCATATCAGTCTACACCTGAGGGTACACTGAAATACATGGCTGTTCATAGCTGGAACCATGAAGCTATGTATACGCATCTTGTATGCCTTCATTATAGAGAGCACTTGGATCTTACACCTAAATTCTGTTTTTAACACTTAATCACTGCACTGAATCCTGGTGATGGGTTCAGTGTGGGCCAGCTGCTTTTATGGTGAAGGAACTAAAGCCTAGGTTCCTATTTCACCTGATTAGGCAACCTCCGGATCCCATCCTCATTTTACCATGAGGGCAAATCCCTCAACTGGACCAAGATTTTCTGGGCACAAGCAGATAATTGCGGGAAGACAGTAGAGAACAGTCAAATATCTCAATTTATTGTGAAATCGTGAGTACCTTAAGCAGCCTCAGGACAAAGCGCCTCCAGATTTTGCCTGCGAATGAGTCCATCCCTAAGAAGGACTCAGAAACTTGGCTACAGTCTTCTTTTATTGCTGGTGAAGCTAATCTAGCCACAGAGATGTTAGTGCTGATGACCTGAATTAGTTCTACAACAAAGACAACCTCTTCAGATTTTATTTCAGGAAGTAATTCTTGACTTTGAGATGAAAAAAGTTTGGGTGCTGGGCTTCTGGAGGAGAAAAGATAAGGTGCTGGGCTTCTGAAGTTCCTTTGGTAAAACAGAGGATATTGCTACTGAAATCATTGGCCCCAGTTGTCCTCTGCTTGAAGGCATCTTGTTGCTACTTACCCAAGGTGGCATTAAAACTTCCTTCCATTCTTAGGTGTGTGGGGCACCATCCTAAGGAAAGGCAATCTGATATTAAAAGTACAGCTATACTGGCAAGCATTGCTTAAAGAAATGCAGGGCGCAACCGGTGTTGAATAAGGCTCTCCCACATTTCTGCATGACACAGGCTGCAGCCCAAGATGAAGCCACTAGAAAACCTCAGCTCAGGCAAGACACACAAGACCGTATAGCCAATCATAACAGGAAAGCTTAACACTAGATCAGCACAAGTATAATTAGCTGTTTCAAGTGGAGACATTATTCTTCATTTCCTGCCCTCAACTTGTTGCTCTGAACTGTTAAACAATAGCTGTGTTTCATGCAAGAAGGGTTGGGTTTCAGAGGCTGGTGAAATGGTTCCCCTGTGGGACCATATCCAAAGGCAGATGGATTCAGTGGGAGTGTCACCGGGCTGCTTCAGGTGAGCCAAGACAGCCTGAAAAACAGAAATGGTGGGGAAAGGTAGCTTGTCTGACATTCAGAAAGCCATTAGAATTATTTCAGCCGTGTTTACATCTAGCTGATTTCAATCCTTTGGACTCACATAGGCTTTATATACACTGTATTAAAACACCATCTAGAGATCCCTTTCCTTTTTTCTGGTGAGCTCCAAATTTCTAATATGATGAGAGATTTCCCCTTTCTTTTCCTTTACTAGTCTCTGTATGTAACTCTTCCTTTTTCTCCTCACTTTGCCAGTCTCCTTTGTCTGTTTTCAGTCATGCTCTTTCAATCATACCTTTTTATCTTTCCGTGTTGCCTCGGCTGCTTACTAGTAACTTCCAGATGCACTAAGATTTCTTTCCATGGATCCAGACTTCTTCAAGTCCCAGTGGGACTTGGCAAAGATCACTAGCCTATGGAGGCTGGACACCATCTGAGTCAAATTCCTGGGTTCCAGGTAATGAGAAGCAGCTAGATCCAAGGAAAATCTGCCCTCTTTCTTTTGGTGATAGCTTATTCTGCAAGTTTTGGCAATATCTGAACTCAGCATTCCGTAGTGAGTCTAATGGGAATGTGGCCTTCCACCAGCTTTGCAACAAGGAAGCAAAATCAGCAGGGTGTGGCATCATCCTGTGGGGTAAGAAAAACATTTAGAAATGTCTGGTTGAAAAGTCTATAATATGGTATCAATCATTAGATCTTTTGTATAATATATACACAGGTTATGGTTATGTGCATGTGTACCTTATCGTTTTTGCCTGACAGAGTAAACATTTGATGATTTTTCCAAACTTTCTGCCATCTTTAAATGGCAGACTACAAAAAATATAGGTTACATGCTCCAAACATTTAGAAGTTTTCTGCAAGCACACATGCTATGGTTGAGACTAATTCTAGCTGCAGATGCGAACAACATGACACGCAGAAGGGATTATACATAATTGGAAGATGTGATGTGGAAAATTACTTCTTTCACTGTCACTCTATGCCTTTATTTGTTCTTGAATCTCTTATTAAAAAAAAAAAAACCAACCACACACAAAGAAACAAACATGTACACTGTACATCAGAACCTGGAAATCGCCCAAGCCACAGTCTAACAATTGGCAAAACTATCAGATAAGATTCAACAGAAAAAGTACAATGTGATGATGGGCCAATTTTAGAGACAAGACACAAGACATGTACTTCTGGTAGGATTCCTAGATAACAAATTCAATTCCTGCTTCTGCTACAGGTTTCCGATGTTACCTTAAATAAGTAATTTATGATTTTTGCTCCTTGGTTTCTCTATTGTGAAAAATAAAAAAAAACCTCCACATTTTTTCCTCCTGGCATTTGTCTGGCTTAACTGTTTATAACAGAAGTAAACCTTTGCAAATAACTCTGCAAATGAGCAGAATGGACCTTACACTTAACAAGAGTCTATTGTCTCAAAAATAATACCAAGTTCATTTTAGATAGTATATAAGTAGCAATGAAGCATTTTTCTGCGAAGTGGTTTTGTTCTTGGTTATATAAAATGAGTCATTCCTTTCTTGTACCAAACATTTTTTTGTCCTTCTTTTAAAAAGTATACAAAAGGCAAAAGGAAAGGTTGCTTGGGTGGTGTGAACTGAGACAGACAGGACAGAAAGATTGGGAAGAAGCTGTGGAAGATACACAAATGGCTTGGGAGTGTGTATAAAGACTTTATCTGCAATCTCTAACCTTTAAGTAACATTAAACTGTCTGCATTAGGTCTTCTTCAGCTGTATCACTCTACACAACAGATGTCGATCCCGTGAATCTTTCAAGTGAAAACATTCCGTGATTCATAGAAAATTTATGATTAAAAGATGGTATAAAGATGAGAAACCACCCGCCATTAAGAGCCACGATGAACATGTGTGCAAAGTTATTGCAAGAGACACTGTGCATTCTACTCCCAGAAAAGGGAAAAAATGTTCCCTTTGGTTGAATAAAATGTATAAATTAAGTAAAGATGGTCCTCTCCTACTGTTTGAGTCTTTCATATCAGTTTACAAGCAGTAAAATCATAAGAGCTCAGCAATAAGTACAACATTACTTCTACTCATCTGTCAATTTCAAGAAATCAGAGTATATAATTTGTTGAGTAATCCTTTGAATTCCCATCTGAACATTAAAAAGAAATGTGGTATCACTTCATGTACCTGTCTGTGACTTTTCAGACTGTAAACAGCTCTCAGTGCATAGCTTAATTTGGCTGTCTGAGGCCATGAGGCAGGCATTTGTATTAACAAAGGGTTTGTTTAGAACTGCTGTTTTTAGCTAATGAATGCTACGATTCTTCCCCCTCCTGAGGGCATATAGAAAAGTCAATGGAGACAGAATTTTCATAGTGTTGCTACTTTGTTTTCCATTCAGGGAGAAGAATAAAATGACATGTGAATTAAGTAACTATGTGAAACTGAAGAAAAGTGCAAAATTCTGAATATTCAGTTCATGGAACAAGAAAACCTAAAAAGATATACTGTGAGTCAGGAAACTGGAGATGAAATATAACTCTGCAAGTTTTATCTCAACCGGTCACTGGCCATCCACTTTAGGCTTCCAGAGACAGCACGGGCTGTCCATCTTCCTGGAGGTCCCCTGCACAGCACAGCTGCGTTTCTGGGCTGGGAGCAGTGCAGGTCTGCAGAGGAGGAAGAGGAGGTGAGCAGGATCTCCAAGCAGGCAGAAGACAGCAGTGAGGGCTGGCTGAGCCAGGGAAGCAGGATGGACAGGGCCTGGCACCCAGGACCTGTCCCAAAGCCACAGCAAGGGAGCAGGGCAAGCATAGGGCTGCTGGGGGCAGCCCCAGCCACAGATACTGGGCACCACCCTGGGGATGGGGATGGGCCAAGGCCGGGTGGGACTCAAGAGAGCCAGCAGGCACTTTGTGGGCTCTCGGCGGGGCAGCACAGGCCAGGACATGGGATTTGGCCCTTCCCAGTGAGTGGCCAGAGGCTTTTTATGGCCCTGCACAGGGGTGGGTTGGCCATGGTCCAGCTGTGCTGATCTTGCTCCAGCTGTGCCGGCCATTGTCCAATCTTGGGTGCCTGTTACCTCCCTCAGTTCAGCTCAGCTCAGCTCAGCTCAGCTCAGCTCAGGGAGGCTCTTTACCCTGCAATTGCCCCTGCATCACAAACCTTGCCATAGCTGAGTCCTCTCTGGGCCAGCAGTGTTCCTGAGAGTGGCATGAGAGATGCCTCTGGAGGGTGGGGAGACACCTCCATACAAAAGGGAGCATGGCAGAACAGACCTCAGCAGCACGGCCAGCATGGAGACCCTGCTGGTCACCCATGGGAAGGAGATGGTCCCTGGGACACAAGGGCATGTGGACAGTCCTTCCCCTTCTGACCAGGCAGAGCAGGCACCGCCACAGAGCGAGGGAGCTCCCCAGGAGCAAGCAGGCTCGGTGTCGGAGAGCCCCAGCACCTCCTATGGCGACATGGGGCCACCAGAGCTGCTGTTGGAGAAGAGTGTCCCCATGGGAGAAGCAGACCACTCCCTGGAAGGCCGGTGCAGCTCCAGGGAGGACCTGCGGAAACCTGAGCTGCCATCAGACTTGACAGCTCCTCCAAGAAGTGCCTCCCCACAGACAAAAAGCTCCTCCAGTGAGGAGTTACCCTCAGCTCTGCCACTGCCTCAAGATTCTGCAGGGACTGGCCTTCAGATCCCCCATCTGGAAGAGCTTCTCACAGCCCTCACTCATTACTACAGGGCCAGCCAAGCTGCTGAAGACATGGAGAAGGCTGGAGCAGCCCCCTGACAATGACAGGTGCCAAATGACAGACCTGGCAGCAGAGCTTCCCAGTGCCTTGCAGAGCAGACAGACAGCAGCAGAGCAGGGCAAGGGAAGCGCCCAGGACAGAGCTGGCTCCAGGAGACTCTGACCCAAGCACAGCAAAGCCCCATGCCACAGCCTGCTTGGCAGTGAAGGCTCTAAGACCTTGGCTCCATCTCGTGCTTCAGCCCTGGGAGCAGGAAAGGAAAGGGACAGTAGAAGAAAGGCTTTCACCTGAAGACAGGACCAAGAGGCAGCAGGGCCAGCAGAGGGCTGCTGTCGGCCAGCAACCCCTGGTTGACCATGTGCACAGACCCACTGTGTGGATCCCTCTGTTCTGGCAGGAGTGGCTTCTGCCACTCTGGGCCTCCACTGTGCCCTCATGAGCACAGCTGGACACAGAAGTCCTGGAGCAGAGATGCCACCTCTGCCAGGCAGCAGCTGCTGCATGCTCACCCTCATCCCTGTTTGCCGCTAGAGTGCCTGCACCAAGCTCTGAGGCACAGGCAAGGTAAAATTTGGCAGCAGCAACGACACAGGAGAGGTGAGGAGCCCCAAGGGGAGAGGACAAAGGGGATGGGAGGCAGAGCCTTAGTGCCCGCCAGGCACCAGGCTCAGAGCACCACACTCTTTGGGTGCCTGACCATGTCTTCCCTTTTCAGGTGTCCAGGGGCAGAGGGCCCAGTAGGGCATGGACCCAGTGAGCAGCAGATCTCTGTCAGGCCTTATGAGGGAAGAGGAGTTCTCCCAATAAATATGTTTCTCTTGAAGCAAACTTGTGGGAGTGAGTCTCTTCTTTCCTGGTGTATTGGGTTTACGTGGCAAGGCTTTGGTAGCTGGGGGGGCTGCAGGTGTGGCTTCTATGACAAGGGACCAGAAGCTGGCCCTCATGTTGGACAAAGCTAGTTCCAGCCGGCTCCAAAGTGGACCCACCCTGGCCAAAGATCAGCCCATCAGCAACAGTGGTGGTGCCTCTGTAGTAAGAAGGGGTAAAAAATGCTGCAGAGCAGCTGTGAGAGAGAGGAGTGAGAATAATGTGAGAGGTACGGCCCTGCAGACACCAAGGTCAAGGAAGAGGGAGAGGGAGGAGGTGGCCCAGGTGCCGGAGCAGACACTTCCCTGCAGCCCTTGGAGAATATGGTGAAGAAGGTTGTCCCCAGGCAGGCCATAGAGGACCATGCCTGAGCAGATATCCACACCAGCCCCACACTGCACCCCACGCTGCAGCTGATGGATATGCCCTGAAGGAAGCTGCAGCCAGTGGAGAGACCATGCTGGAGCGGGCTCGTGGCAGGAACTGCGGCCCAAGAAGCTGTCTGTTCCTGATGGACTGTACCCTGTGGAAAGGGCCCATGCTGGAGCAGGTCTTGAAGAACTGCAGCCCAATGGAAGGTCCCAGGTTAGAGCTGTTTGTGAAGGCCTGTACCCCGTGGGAGGGACCCCACGCTGGAGCAGGGGAAGAGCGTGAGGAAGAAGGAATGGCAAAGATGAAGTGTTAAGGACTGACCACAACCCCCATTCCCCTCCTCTGCTGTGCTGCTTGCGGGGAAGAAATGCAAGAGTCAGGAGTGCAGGTGAGCCTGGGAAAGAAGGGGAGTGTGTGTAGGAGGTGGTTTTAGTTTTATTTCTCATTACCCTACTCTCTTATTAACTGGCAAAAATTTAAATTTATCTTCCCCAAGTCAAGTCCATTTTGCCCTTGACAGAAGTTACTGAGGGATCTCCTTGTCCTTGTTTCAACCCAGGTACTTTTTAATTTAATTTCTCCCCCTATCCTGTTGAGGAGGAGGAGTGAGAGAGCAGCATGGTGGGCACCTGGCTGCAGGCCAAGGTTAACCTGCCGCACCTGGGGAGGAGAAGTGGCTCCTGCTCCCTTTTCATGCCTCCTTGTATGGGCAAGTTGGGCAGCAGCTCTGTTGGCAGCTTCTGTAGAGAGGACCACGGTGGCCCTTCAGGTTCCTAAAGAGGAGGACGTGGATCTGGTCTTCTGCTTCAGGCTTCCAGAGACAGTATGGGCTGTCTATCTTCCTGGAGGTCCCCTGCACACCAAAGCTGCGTTTCTGGGCTGGGAGTGGTGTGGATCCTTCAAGGCAGCAAGTGTCAGACAGCCAATGAGGTTTGGTATCCACCATGGAACGGAGAAGATGGAGGCCCCAGTGCCTATTCACCTGGCTGCACTAGGGCAGGCAGTGACCCTTGGAGTAATAGATAAATACCTCTGTGGGCACCACATCTTCTTCTTGCTGTGGGATGGGGTGGGCCCATCTCCAGAATCCCTGCCTCTCCCTTTAAAGGGACATCTGGAAAATGGCATGGAGGTGACCTGAAAACCCTGGGAGGGTGGCAGAATCACAGCCCTGAGCTTTGTGGTTCACTAGCAACTCTTTTTTCTTGAGCCAGGTGTGCTGCATCTTCCCCCTTCACTTTCCTGTGATCAGAGCAGATCCTTACATGAGAAAAAGGCCAAGGAGTAGGAGGAGATGAGCAGGATCCCACCTAGAAGGCAGAAATAAGTAGTGAGGGCTGGCAGAGGGGAGTTGGAAGGAAGAGATCTTTTAAGTTCCATTGAATCTCTGGGTGTCTGTTGATTCATTTATTTTCTGAAATAAATGAAATGATTTATTGCACCTGAAATTAGCCATCTACAGAATACACATCCAGTTTGAACTTGTCATCTTTTCAGCCAGTGCTGAAAGACAGGCACATTCAAAGTCAAAATAGCAAACTCTTCACAATAGGATGGCAACGTTCATTTATTGTGTGCTGCAATAATAAACAAGGGTGAAAACCAGAGGAACTTTTTGCTCTTTAAAACCCTCTTGCAACAAACCTGCTGTACCCATTGTGCTGGTTTTGGCTGGGATAGAGTTATTTTTCTTTATAGCAGCTAGTATTGGGCTACATTTTGGATTTGTGCTGAAAACAGTGTTGATGTTTTCATCTGCTAAAACAGGGTTGTTTTAGCTATTGTTAAGCAATGCTTACGTGGAGTCAAGATCTTTTATGCTTCTCATACCACCCAACCAGTGAGTGGGCTGGGGCTGCACAAGAAGCTGGGAGGGGACACAGCTGGAATAGCTGACCCCAGCTGACTGAAGGGATATTCCATACCATATGATGACATGAAGGAGGCAAAGGGGAACATTTGGAGTGATGGCATTTTGTCTTCCCAAGTAACCATTACTTGTAATGGAGCCCTGCTTTCCTGGAGACGGCTGAACACCGCCTGCCCGTGGGAAGTAGTGAATGAATTCCTTATTTTGCTTTGCTTGCATGCACAGCTTTTGCTTTACCTATTATACTGCCTTTATCTCAACCCGTGAGTTTTCTCACTTTTACCATTCTCATTGTCTCCCCCATCCCACTGGGGGCAAGAGAGGAAGCGGCTGTATGGGTCTTGGTTTTTAGCTGGGGTTAAACCACAACACCCATCTTGGAGTTCATATATTTCATATTCCTATAAAGGATGTCCTGGACTTGATGGAACAAGACACTTCAGACTATGTCTCTTTTATATTCTGTTTGGTATGATACTTCTTTAATGGCAGTTGGTGTTATGCCCTTGAATGAAAACAGAAAAACTGAACTACAGATCTTGCCTGGAACAGAGATTAGGAATGTTAAAATGTTGTAAGACCTTGACAGGGTCCTACAGTAAAGGAAAATTATCTCTCAAGCAAAGAATTATCATGATGTCCTCTTCTGTTCTGCTGATAATCTTCTTAAGTGAAAGACTGGTCAAGGACATTTTTATTCTCTTTAATGACATCTTGTGATATTTCTGTATGCTTTTTGGATACAGCTGCAATGTGAAAATGTAACTGTTGATCAGTTAAGGGAATGGATCTTTTGTTTTTTATAACTGGATACTCTAGAAGCATTTTCTCAGGTATTCTTGTCAGGCATTTTTGAGATAGTGCAGAATTTGCTTGATCATGTTCCAACATGGTTGTTAAAAGAATGCCTGCCTTTTCTCGGTCATGCTATCCTGAGAGTTGTGAATTGCTCTCTTCAATCTGGGATGGTTCCAAAATAATTTAAACTGGGCTACAATCATTCTTTTGTTAGAGAAGATGTCTTCATCCATGGATATTTTGTTTAATAACCAACCAGTTCATAATTTACACATTTCTGTTAACAAGAAGGAAAAAGTAGTTTAAAGTTCAGTCCAGGTTTTATATACGTTATAGTACACATCTGGCAGAGCTAGAATTTATGATTGTCCCTTTGTTGTTAATAGTGTAATTTCTTTTTGCATCAAGCGCTGTACTCCTTAGTAATTTACTTTTTGGTAGCAATTTGGCAAATAACTGAAATACCTGATTACTGTTCTGCACAAACCTTTGGTGATAGCTATTATTGTGCTTGCCCCATATACAAAGCAAGATAATATTAATCACTTGTTAGTGGAAGGTTAGTAGTAATTTTGAATGCAATATGAGGTCTTAGCAATTTAGTTCCAATAAATTATCAATATAATTCGTCAGGAAATATACTTGAAACATTGCAACAGAAAACCCCAAGATAGCTAGTTAGTGATCCATTTTGCATGAAAATCAATGACACTGAGATTCACAAACATTTCCTGGCTTTTCTTGGTGGTATGTAGGGAGGAAATGGCACTTTCAGAGAGTTATTCACCAGAAGGTGTGTCATACCCTGGAAATGCCCATTTTTCCATTGTTTCATGAAGGGGCAAAGTTCCCTAATGGATAACAGACTTTTGATTTTAGGTATTAAACTTCAGTGATATTAGTCTTGAAGGCCTTCTCTGGTAATGAATTCTAAATGAAATAACTGGGGGCTCCTTAGACTTACAAAGGCCAAGCTGTTGAACACCAGTGTCAAGGTTAAGGTTTTATACCATCTTTGCTTGCTAAGGCACAATGGTCTGTAAGCCTTTTATAGTTTCTTAGAGAATGGCACAAGATTGCCAGCTCTCACAATTTTTTTTTAATGAGCGTATGGTGATCTTTGGTAGTTTCTCTGTTCCCTCATTTTTAAGTTATATAATAAGTGAATATGCCAGTGTTCATTTGAAAAAAAGTTTTTCTAGCCCTCAGGACAGCATAAAGAAGCTATAAAATAGGAACCATATATAAACATTAAAGTTGTGTTATTTAATGTTTCTGAAGTGTTGTGGGGCCTGGATTATTATAGCCTGATCACAGTTTGAATCAACTGAGAAATGCTCTTGCTCCTAAGATAAATGCATATTTTCATAATACAATCTCTATTCTACTAGTGAATATTAATTACTGAACTATTTGTCAAGGAAAAGTTTAGCTTAGTGTCAGAAAAAATCCTATTTTTTATAGAGGGCTCAAAGAAATTATCTTTGCAATATTCTTTGTACCAAGATTTAGGAGGGTTTCACTGAGAATATAAAGCTTTGTGTGAACTTGCTGTTAGAGGCTGTGAACTGCCTTCCAGCTCTTTCAGTATCAGTTGGAAATGAAAAATAAAACCTTATGAAAGATTAAAACAACATGTTGATGTCTTATTATTTCAGATATCACACCAGTCTTTCTAGCAATGTGAGAAAAAGAATTTGTCAGAACTTCCAAAATCATAAAAATGTTTTAAAATACTATAAAACAATTTTTGAAATTGCAAAAACGGTTTATACTTATTCACTGCTTTAAAGGAAATTAGTTTGGCAAGGATAAGGAAAAAGAAAGAAATAACAGCATGAACACAAAACACTTCATTTAAAAAGGAGGGTTCCCCTAATGCAGATTATTTTCTTTTGTAAGCCTGACTAAAACCTTGATATGGTGAAATTGTGAACATCTGGAATCCTCAAAATCAGTAGGAAATTATCTTAACACAGAGTATGGGATTCATTTGCTCAAATGTAGACATCTACAAAGTAGACGACTAAGTCTGAACTAGTTTTCCAGGCCCTAGGTAATCAATAAAGAGAAACAGGCTTTTGCAGAGAGAAATTCATCTCCATCCTAAAACACATTTGAAATGGTCCAGATGAATTACTCCTAGAAAATGTTTATTTTTCTCTGTTAAACACAAAGACAGACATGACTGACTACCTTGGATGTAAACATCTGTAATGTAGTCTACAGTTAGGCAAGACACCGTTATTTTCAGAACTGTACTAACACGTAGACTGTTGGCTCCAAATTTGGGCACAGAAATCAGCTACATGGTTGAATTTCCTTAGGTTTAGCTTGCTTATCTCAAAATCTGTGCATGCATATGCACACACATAAATATCTACTTGTGCTGATGTGCAGGACGTATAGTCTCTATCAAGACTTATATCAGAAATACTCATCTTGATAACTTGCCTCTGCAATGTCACATACAAAAAACACTCACGTTACTCAGACAGGATTTTCAAATTAATGTTATGGGGTTGAGCATGAACATTAACAGTACTGGGTGTGGAAAGTTCCTTCACTTATTTTGTAAGCCTCAACTCCAAAAGAATGCCACATCATCTCTCCTAATTCATTCATAGATGTATTGGAAATTAAAAGGAGATGAGTTCTACACCACAAGGTTGAGAGTCACTTTTCTACGAGCATCTTGTCACAATACACAATACACAAGGTAAGCTGTAGAATTATTTAACCAGTTTAATCCACAGATCATAAAATCGTAAGAAACATTCTATGAGAAACAGTCTCATAATGCTAAGGGGTTGCTTAGCTGTTAGGCAGTGCTTAACAAAAGGTGAAATATTTGGAGTTCTAAAGTCTGTATGAAAATCTTTAACAAGCAGGTAAATGCTTAATTTCCCCTCTGTTTTTGTAAAGTCTGTTGTGAAGTGGTGAAGGCATTGATAAGCATCAGAGTGCTCACATCACAAAGATAAAGCTTGGGTTGTGTCATACGGTATACCTGAAAAATAGTTCTGACAGTCATTTCTACCTAGGAACATCAATTTACCAATCTGTATATCAAGTGCTGAATCATTTCCCATAACAGGAGCTGATGTAATCCTTACCATCTCCTCCAGTTGCTTCTTCCAACATGCCAGTCTTCTGTGACAGTATTCTCTCAAACTTCAGCCAGTAACCCTAATATGTTTTAAACTTTTTCTTTCTGTTGCACTCAATAAGACAAATGTCAATTGGGTATCAAATTGCCTTCATGTCTCCTTTATGGCTTAATCACACACAGAGCATGATCCAATTTAAGGTGCATTTAGATGTTAGGAAGTAGTTGTCTACAAGCATGCTAGTATCTGAGATCCCATTAGAGCCAGTGGAGAGCTAAAGCTCAGCTCATTTACCTAAACCTAGGCCTCTAGTGGCATTTAAAATGCCCTAAAATATCTTAAGACAATTAGACAGGGCTGGAAGTTGTGACACAAACCTACTGGGGAACTGAACTCTCTTGGTTCAGCAGTTGGAGGCCTAGCAGGACACTAAGGCAAATCAGTAGGTACTAGATGCCCATTTGTAGGCAACTGAACTTTAGCCCTTGTGGTCTGGGATGTCATTCACAAAACCAACATGCAGGCTATCTGCACCATTCACATGGTTCAGCTGGAGGAGAGTAACGAAGGAATTGATCTGGCATGGAACTGGAGCCTGGGTGCTGAAATCAATTAACCAGGAGCTCTCGGTATGGCCCAAAGGTTACAAAGGTTAAGAAAGTGGTTTTCCCTAACCATGCTACACTTTGGATTGGGCCATCTGCGCATGAAATAGCTTTCAGGATCAGACCTATCATGACTTTAATATTCACTGCAAATTTAATGAAACTGCTTCAGCAATATAAACTTGGTTGTAAAATATAGATTTTAAATCAGCATTTGGTCCTTGCAGTGTTTTATGCCTATGATCCACTTATAAACTTTCATTAAGGAAGCTGGGTTAAAGTCATAAGGCATAGTTTTTATAAGCTTTGTCTCCTTCAAATCTTATAAAAATAAATTTAAGTAGCTTACATATCCCTAAATAAGCTATAACAATAGTATGGCATAATTCAGTTAATTTAGTATCTTAGAAAAAGTTTTCTTGCTGGTTTTCAAAATGGTAAGAGTTTTGCTGGATATATCATTACCACCAAGTTGGTACTGACTTGTGGAGGCTATAAAACAAATAAAGTCATTAAAAATAATTTGAACAAAAGGAGTAACTTGATATCATAATGCCATCCACATTTGGTTAAAATGACTTATTTTAAAGCTCCCTTTCATCTTACTAAACAGATTTCCAAAGTTAAAAAAAAATGTGATTAATAAATTATCCTCCATAAATCTTATGATAACTATGATAGTCTTTAGAGAATTATGAAGCCACATCTGGAAAAAGTATTTTACTGCCTGTAAAACAGCATGCCATGAATTTTACTAGTTCACGTTAGTAAGTAAAATACGGTATATAATTTTTGCATTCATCAGCATGAGTGCAAAACACATTATTTCCTTCTCCCCCAAACCCTTAGATTTATTTCACAAAGAATGTTTCTTGTAAAGTTTATAAGGAGCTTGTTTTCTTTTATTCATACAGAGATATTTCTCCCTTATATTAGCTGTAATTTACAAGATGAACTGGAGAGTACCTAACATCAGAACAGAAGTAAGTAAACAGTAAGAGTAATAGGGTTCATTTGTTATTATTATTGCACCAAGGCTAAAATGAGCAAGGCCAAGCCACTGAATAAATGCCAGAGCACTAATCAAGAGAGAAAGCAAAGAAGTTCATTTTCTGCTACGTAATCCAACAATAGCTATTACGTTATTCTTTTTCATTTTAAAATATATAGATTAGAGTAGCAAGTCATTCAAGATGAGTGGCTGTAATATTTCTGGAATTAAAAACTTGATTAAACTTAAGTATTTCTTAAATAAAATGAGCAATGTTCTTGTAGAGCCAAGTATGTCCCAGGGAAATATAAAACCCTTTTTATTTCGAAGCAGATGTTTGCAATAAGAAATGGATGGTGAGTGAAAGGGAAGAACACCATTAAGCTAAGGTAACCCCTAAAGATTTTTATATAGTTCCGCAATCATAAGCTCCATCAGTGATAAATATCACAATAGTGGTTGTAATGTACCTGGTTTTATTTATGTGTAGATCCTTGAATGTGCTTTACCTCAAGTAATATAATTTGCTTAATGACCATAGAAAAGCTATATTTTTATGTAAATGAAAGCGACATAATTTTTTTAACCTGAAAAGGTTCTTTCTGTAAAGACAATTTACAATAAATGAGGACAATAACATCTGTAAGCACGTTTTGTTTTTTAGAATAGAAAAAATTAAAAGTCCCAGAGAAATGCTTACTAAGAAAATGCATATGGATTAGATTCTGAGAGTCTTCTTTACTGCAAGCAGTTCTCTCACAATATCAACATTTTAGAATTATTTGTGTAGCGTGTTGCTCGGACTGGTTATATGGATGACATTCTGGCCATAATATTGCTATTGTAGTAAATCTAGCTGTCTTCTGTTCTGGTTTGAAATGGCTGTTATCTTGTAGTATTATGTTGGTTGGAGCTGATTTTTAAAATATTCAAAGCTGAAATGGGCTTGTACCTATTGATGCCTGTTGTCTTTTCTGAAAACAAAGACTTCATTTTCTTCTTACTTTCCTCAAGATTTCCTTTGCTATCCTTCTGTGATTTTGGCAGAGGTTTATGAGAAATGCCGCATCTTTGCACAGCTATAGTGATGATGCTGTAGAAAGTGTTGGATAATGTCAGAATTGCATGACCCCAGACAGACTGCCAGGTGAGAGTCAGCATTTAGTCAGGGAGTTGACACTCAGATATCTATTGGGTTTATGTGGCAAGGTTTTGGTGGTGGTGGGGCTGCAGGAGAGGCCTCTGCAGGGAGAGGTCAGGGGCTGCCCTGTGCCAGTCAAAGCCAGTTCCAGCCGGTTCCAGCCACTTCCAGTCACCTCCACAACAGACCCAGAGTGTGCCAAAGTTCAGTCTGCAGAGCTGGTGGTGCCTCTGGGGAGTTAGTGGTGCTGCTCTGAAAACACATTCAGGAAAGGGCAAATAACACATGACAGAGAGAGGAGGAGGGAACAAAAAAGCGAGAATCAGGAGAGGGAATACCAATGCCAGAGAAGGAGGAGTAGGAGGTGTTCCAATTGCCAGAGCAGCTATTCTCTGCAGCCCATGGAGAACCTATGCTCTGCGGAACAGATTTATCCTGAAGGACTGCAGCCCAAGGAGGAGATGTGCCAGAACAGGCTTATCCTGAAGTACTGTAGCTGGTGAGAAAGACCCAAGCTGGAGCAAAAGAAAAGTGTGAGGAGAAAGGAGTTAGCAGGAAACCATTACTCACTGACCATGGCCCTCATCCTCCACCCACCCTGTGATGCTGGGGGACGTGTAAAGGAGCCTGGACTGATGGACTGAGTTGAGCCTGGGGAGGAGGAAAGTTGTTGGGTTTAGTGTTTGTCTTTTTGATCCTTGCTACCCAAATTTATTTTAATTGGCAATAATTTCCAACCCCCCAGCCCATGTTCAGTCTGTTTTGTCTGTGATGGTTATTGGTGAGCCCTGCCTTTTCCTCAACCCACAAGCTTTCTCATCCAGCTTCCTCCCTGCTCTGTCCCAGTGAGGAGTGGTGGTGACAGAGACAAGTGAGTGAGCAGCTGGGTGGGTATTTGGCTGTTAGCCAAGGTTAACTCATCACAAAATAGCACAACAGTCAAACGTTAGAAGCTGCATACATAAACAGACTGGTACAGTGCAAATCATATGCAACAAATCCTTACTTTTATAGTATGGATGGATGTCTGCTTCAGCTTCATTCTCACAAAATTATTCCAAAGTGAATGTAACCCATTTTGAAAGACAATTACAATACTTGTATAAATTCATCAAACGATTTTCTATATTAATTCCAACATATAAATAGTTTTGAAAAAAGAGCAGTGTGAAAGATTTTTCTGTATCAACAAGCCTCACCCATTATCATCAAGGTGTACAAAATGCATACTCTCTCTCTGCAAATTCTGGATCACATAAGAAAGAAAAATCAACTGCACAAGCTAGCCAGAAAACATCAGTGTGGAAAAGGCTCTAGGGACTATAGGGGAGTACAAAACCTATCCATTGCACTTTGATGCTACTGCAGAAAAGGCAACTCTCATTTGGGAGTGTGATAACAGGAGTGTTGCCTCTGAGACAGAGGAGATAATTACTCCATTCTACTCAGCACTAGGGAAACCTCAGATGGAGTACTCTGCCCAGTTTCAGCATCACATTTAAAGAAACATGTAGACATATTGGAAAGAGTCCAAAGGTGAGCAAAATGCCAAGGGATTAAGAAAACATGACCTCTGTGGAAATGTAAAAAGAACTGCTTTTTCAGAAGGGAAGATTGCAGTTAAGTGGAGTGGGACATGAACTGGTGACATGATAAGATATGTGAAAGACCTAGGAAGAAAAAGATTATGAGCTTCTTTTCTGTGCCTTTCATAAGAAGGATAAGAATAAATTTACAATTTAGAAAACAGGAAATTTTAATTAGATAACAGAAAAATATTCAAACTAAAATAATTAAGCTCTAGTAAATATTTAACTAATAAAATTTTTGAAAGACAGAAAATATGTTAATTACCATTGCATGGGGATAAGACTGGGAAAACAGCCTAGATGATGCATGGCTCCATTCCAGCCATAACTTTCAAAGATCCCTAAATTTGTCTCTTTGAAAACCAGTGCCATGCGTTACAGGTATGAATTCTATTATGGAATTTGACTAGGGATGAAAGCTGGGGCATGACCTTGCCGTAGAATACCCAGTTCTTTAAATCTGGTATACAATGGGTGGATTTATATTAACGTTTTAGTGCAGTGAATGGGCTCTTCTTAGGGGCAAATTTGTCTTGCCAATTGCTGTCTTACGATACACACTAAAATGCACAGCTGAGGCACTTGAAAGTAGTTTCCCTCCTGTTGTAACTGAGTTTGAAGTCATTCCTAGAGGCGCTGTTGAGAGTATCCACTTGTAATGTAGTTGCCTGGTCCTGTCCATGCACGCATAGTGTGTGACTAGCACCAGTACTTGGCATGAACTACATTGCTGGTAAAGACATGATAGAGATTCATCCTGCTAAAGCCATAATGGATAGCAGTAAAACAAACCCTTGTTCTTCTGTCTTTGTGCTGCACCAGTCAGGAATGTGGATGCATCCAGTGTCCAGAACTTAATATGAAGTATTACGTATGTGAAATCAATGCATCAACTCACAAGTAATTACCAGGACTTACTCAGGAAGGGTTATAAAAGATAGCCTTTTGAGCAATCCTATCATGATTTCATTGTGAGGGTGATTGTGCTCTTCTACTTACTTAGATGTCTCTTGCAAATCCAATTCAAAAGTAAGTCCGTATTTACTTCTTTACAAGACTGTTATGTGAGGGGTGACGGACTTCTGTAATTTTGTTTTACTTTTTTTTAGTATAAAAAGCAATGGATATGAGACATTTGAAAGAGCTTTATGGAGATAATTTCTTCTGGTTTTTCTAACCAGTGCTGAACTGGCTGTAATTAAATGAATTTTGAAATATTTTAAACTAATATTCCTTTCTTACACATCCTGTTCTTTTAACAGTTAACTCCAGTTGTGTGATGCTGTTTCAAGCTGGAATAAAGTTGCTTTGTTCTTTTCCTGATGCATCTGCATCTGAGTGAAGCAGCAAATGATTCCATGCATATGTACACTGTCTCACTTTATGCAGGAAGAGTCTTGCAGAAAGGTAAAAGCACACAGAAATTAGTCTGGTGGAAGCGATGATTCCCTCAGCATCAGAGCAACATGTCTGCCTTGGCATAGACCACAACATCTTTGAAATACAGAATAACTGTATACGGAATACATGTTTGGTCAAATTATCTAATTGTTTGCCTATTTCTAGTAAATATGCTAGCAAATTAAACATAATTCAGTAACAGATTTTTCTTTCCGTAACAGTACTTTCTTTTATAATTGCAAAGAAACTGTCTGCTAATTGTAATTTATAAATTAATTCCAGGAAGCAGTGATAACATGGGGCAATAGCTTACATTCCCCTCCTAATAATAATTCCTCTTCCAACCATTTAACTAAGTGCATAACCACTATAGGTTACATCTGTAGTCAGTAAAGAAAGATGGGTGCTTCCAGAGGACAAGTCACATCTTTGGATGGGCTGAGAGGCTTTCCAGATCTGCTTAGAATTGTAGAATCACAGAATTGTTTTGGCTGAAAAGGACCTTTAAAGATCACTTATTCCACTCCCTGACATGGACAGGGACATCTTTCACTAGATCAGGTTGCTCAAAGACACATCCTACCTGACCTTGAATACTTCCAATGGTGGGGCACCTACAACTTCTCTGGGCAACTTGTTCCAGTGCCTTACCACACTCATTGTAAAAAAAATTCTTCCTTATGTCCAATCTAAATCTATCCTCTTTCAGTTTAAAACCATTGCCCCTTGTCCTGTCACTGCAGGCCTTGGTAAAAAGTCTCTCTCCATCTTTCTTATAAGTCCCTTTTGTATATTGAAAGACCACAATAAAGTATCCCCAGAGCCTTCTCATCTCCAGGCTGAACAACCCCAACTCTCAGCCTGGTCTCTCTCTACTGATTTTGAACAATTAACTACTAACTTAAGAGGCTTAGTCAACTGCTGAAGTCTGTACCATATTATGGACAACAAGATACACCTAAACTTGTTCCTCGACAGGTTCCTGGAGGTTCCTGGTTCTGCTGTGCTTCAATACTTTTTCTAACATCTGTAGTAGAGAGTGCTTCAAATGCTGAAAAGGTAGTTGATACCAAGACAAGCAGAGGAATATCCAAGGCGTCACTTGTATGGCAAATGTGTATTGTCAAAGCTATCTTTCACATGCCATAACCATGGGAGCTTCACATGACATGTAAGTCCATATGTGCTTTGGGAAAGCTGTTCTCAGGATGGGAGGAACATCAGTGGCGGCTGTCACCTCAGTGATTTCAAGGTGGAATGAAGATGGAAATCCTTTCTCTGTTTCAATCTGCTCTGGGGACAAACAAATGATCTCTTCAGGGAACTCTCTGACCAAAGGTGTTTCTGAAGAGGATAAAGTGAATGGATGCCTGGTAACTGAAGGTGATACTACTAGTGAGGACAGAAGCATAAGGGAGCCACAGACCAGAAACACAGAGCTAGCTGGGAAAACCCACCAAAGAGTATACTAATATCCACTTCCACCTATGTGCTCTGCATCCTGGGTGCAATCATGACACCTGTGTTAATGGCTAGCCAGCAGTAAAATCAGTGTTACTGAACTGGAATCAGTAGCACACCTTTGCTTGCAAATTGCTGTCCCAGAGTCTATTCTTTATCTTAAGGTCGACTGGCACAGTCTGGCAAAGTGCACAATATTAAACTCCTTCACTCTCCAAAACATGTCAGCTCCATCCAAACTATCCCTTCACTGTGGCTCTTGGCCCGAGTTAACCACTGCACTGTGTTGAGAGTTGTTTGACAGGGGACATTGGTTAGTCGAAGTAAAAAGGTCACCAGCAACCAGTCTAACATTTTTAATTGTACTGACAACTGAGTTCCAGGTCTTAGCAGTGTTCCCTGGGATTGTTTAACTTCCTAGTATAAATGAGGCCAGCACATCCTTATTAGGACTGCCAATTAGGACTACAACTCTATCTCTTCAAAACCATCTGTACAAATTGAGAGCACAATGTTCTGGATGCCTGAAAGAAAAGGAGTTTGCTTATTTTTTCATCACTTGTCTTCCTGAAGAGCAGAATGAGCAACTTCTCATTGTAAATCACAGGGCTAGGTTATCTGCGGTTAAGAGGGTACCTGTTTATCTCAAGCTATCAAAATTGTCTTAATTTCACTGTCCTTTTTGTTCTCCTTCTGTGAATGGGAACAATAGACCTCCATCTCAGATGCTTCTTTTGAGGGTAAATATGTAACAGCCCATCACTTAGTCAGGTGCTGTTGTCAAGCTTTCTGTTAGAACTAAGGCAGAGAGACTGAGATACCAGCACTTTAAATAAACATGGATTCACATAAACATCTCTTGTCTGGAGAGCCACTGTTAATATCATACAAATTTTATATCTAGGAAGACATACAGCAATTAAGTCTTCTTGTTTGTTTGCTTCTTTTAAGCAACATCATTTAACTTCTCAGCCTCTCTCTTTTCGTTGAAATTAAGATATCACTACATTCCGTGCAAAAGATGCATTAAATTATTTCCCCCTACTTAACGTATATTTTAAAATCACTTTCTATTTATTCCTAGGCTGCAAGGAGTTATGATCTAAATATATTAAATAAAATATTTTTTGGTTTCTGCCATTGTTCATCCATAAAAAAGGACTCTAAGAGGCAGGAGACATGACACTGAAAAATATTGATGATACTGATCCTCTGGTTATTCTAAAAAGTTTTCCTGTGTTTAACTTTCCCATCTTTTTGCACAGAAAATCATAACATATCTCTGGGCTTGTAAAACTCCTGGAACTCAAGAGACAGCTAGTGCCATTGATTTGATGATGTGTGAGACTTAGAACTGACATTTTTCTAGGATAGCACGATGGATAATTTAGGTTTTTTGTTCTCAATTTCCACATTCTTATAAACACAAAAATGATTTGTTTAAACAGTATTGTTACAAAATACACTGCAAGATCTTTCAAAGTGTATTTTTTTGGAAGAGCCATGTGGGGCAACTGCTTTTGTCAGAAATACCTCTTTAACTGGGAATTTAAAGCACCAAGAACTATAAAGATGTGTCCCAAGCAGAGGTGGAACTGGTGGGAGAGTCAGATCAGCACAGCTACATGGAGTTCAACCAAATTAATTTGGGCAGGGAAATGTGCTCACCTGTCACTTCCTCATGTGGAACACCAGAGAGGTGAATTTACAATTTTCTAAACTTACCATTAGTTCAGCTGAAATGTAAGAGAAACAAGTCATTGGTTCTACTCAAGAAACTGGACCATCAAAAGAATAAAGGTACCAAATGAAAGTCCATAATTCTAGGCATTCTTCTTGATACTGGAACGGTTTTTCTAATCTCACCTCTAGAAAGTGTGGCAAGAATTTTCTGTTTTGAATTCTCTACCAATCTGGGCTAAACCATTGTGAAGGCATGTATATAGCTTCTTCCAGATTATTTTTTCTGCTTTGAGCTCCAGGAGAATCACTGTTATGTTAGAACATATGAGTCTCTGATAAATCTTTCTGGTTCCTTCAGTGCACCAGAACATCAGCACTTTCCCAGGGAAAGAAATGTAAAAAACACTGCATTTTATTTTCCTAGCAGTCATAATTATGAGATTTATTTTATGAATTGTGAATAGAATATATATATTTATATAAAAACCATTAAAATAGACACTAGGTAGATTTGCTCAAAAACATTGGGCAAATTTGCAAGAAACAAAATGTATTTTCTTCTAAATGCCTTGAATGGTTTTTGTCTTTTGATGAAATGTTTCCAGCTGTTTTTTCCTTCTTTGCACAAGAAAACATAACTTTTTCTCATTTACACATTTGTTTTTTTACTGTCAAGAACCTGGTGGTGAAAAGAAGCATATGAAGAAAAAGGGTGAGAATGCAGACAAAAAGGAAGAAAAGTCTTAAAAGCGGAAGGTGAATAATAACACGAAGTAGTAAAAGTAATTGAGAAAGTGCTAACTACCCAGCTCCAAAATGCGGTATGAACAAATGTCTTCTACATTGCCACAGTTCACACAAGCCAGAACATAGAGATGGCATTAGTGACTCTAAAAGGTGTCTCCTCACGGCTGTGGGCACAAGAAAGCTCTCCACACTTGGAGAGCTGCACCTCTTCAAACAGTGAGCCTTGAGATTCCTCCATGACGCAGAAAGAGGAATGGCTCCAAC